>NW_028327178.1:87476701-87636701 GCF_987537825.1 Furipterus horrens | reverse complement strand
CTGCTGCTGCTGCAGTGGGTATCAGTGCTCCTGGAGGCAGACCATTTTTCTGTCCTGTCCTGATTCCTGGCCATCTACTTCCTCATCTTGAGCCAGGCCCTCTGGAGGAGGCTGGCCAGGGAAGAGGAGCCCAGAGTCATCTCTCAATTGAGGAAGCCAGGGCAGCACAGGTTAGGTGAGTGGCATACCTCACCTAACTCTCTGCAATGCTGGTTCCAGGCCTGGGCTGGGGTGGCTGACTGCCTTCAAGGCTCTTGACAGCTCTGTACTCAGGAAGTGTTATATGCCCTGCATACTATCCCCAGCCCAGAGACGCAGACAGATAAGATTCCCAGACTACACATAGCTTATAGCTTCTCCCCTTAATTACTGCAGACCAGCCTTTTGAGGATTCTGAGAAGTTCCACTCTCCAGCCCGGGGGCTTCAGGGCCTGGCATACTCCTAATTACGGTAGGTCTCTGGCTGGTTTTGCCTCCTTTCCTGGTCCTGGATGGGCTGTCTCTCAAAAGACCTTAGCAGGGATGGGGAGCTGGGGTCCACGTGTCCCTCTCCAGGGCCCATCTAAAAAGCTGTCAGAGCCACGTAGCCCACACAGTGGCCCAAACTGAACAACTGTAGAGAAGTGGCTTTCTGTCCCCTTGCAGTCACCTTTCCTCCAGGACCTTCTCTCCATCTCCCAATCAGGTCTGCAGGTCTGGCCCCTGCTGGCCCAGACTGGAGGTCTCGGAATTCACACCCACCCCCTGGATGGCGACACAGATGCAGGGCCAGGGCTGCGAACAGACCTCACCCATGGGCCTGAATGGGGAGAGGACCTCCTCCCCATGCTCAAGGCCCCTCCAGCCCCCAGGCTTCTCTCACCTCCCTTTCTTGGGGCTGGTCGGAAGCTCCAGCACTGTGCTGATGCTCTCGGCAGGAGAGCATCCCAGGAGAGTGCCGGGATGCAGGACTTCACTCTCTGGGTCAGTTCCTCTGAAAGAGATGGACTTTGTGCAGACCTGGGACATCAGGTGGCAGGAGCACGGGAAGGGGACTGTGGGAGAGGACAACTCAGGAAGAGCTGGCCTGGGAAGGTTCCATTTGTGTCTGGCCCATGTCACTGGCCCAGCATCCCAGCTTCTCTCGAGGGCAAGAGAGAGGCCCAGGCTCCCATGGAGCTCCCGACGGCCTCTTGACCCCATGGCTGCCCCACTCCCATTGCGGCCTGCGCACTCATGCTTGCCACATTGTGAATCTCAGCGGGGGCTTTGGGCATGGCAGTGCAGACGAGGGGGTGCCAGGCCCCCTGAATAGTGGGATTTCCTCCCAATAGATGTCTTATGGACTCTGGCCCACCCCCACACATGACTGGCTGGTCCCATAGAACCATGGAATGGGCCCAGCTGCCCCTGGCCTCGCTCTGCTCTGCTAGGGTTGGAAAAACAGAACAATAAACACAGATGCGGGTGGCCACCCGGCCTCTCGTGCCTGCTTCCTTGGCGTGGGTCTGTTTTTCTCGGTGGTTCTGAAGTTCTCATGGAGACCTTCCAAAACATGCACCTGGTCAGCCTTCTTGCATCTTGGGCTCTTTCAACAGCCCTAGAGTTCAACTGAGCAAGCATTCCCTGTCCAGGTCTGCTCTCAGGTACTGTGGGGGGTTATGGGGAGCAGGCTAGCAGGCCTGAGGACCCAGGACATGGGATCAGCACTGAGAGCTCTGTCTGGGAGCACAATCTGGCCACTGAGGACTCTGTCCCCCAGCAATCTGGCCAGGACCAAAGTAGAGATTGTCTTCCCCTGAGGTGGGGGTTGCTGGGAACTGGAGCAGAGCAAACTAAACACTACCTAGGTGTACGCAGGCCCAGAAGTAAGATCCTAAGTGGAGGCTGCAGGGCCTCACCTGGGCTGGGTGGGGTAGGTTTAGGTTCCCAAGGTGCTATCTGAGCAAGTCCTAACCTTCAGGCCTAGGCACCCTTTGGCTCTCCTGTCTCAGAGTTTTGGAGGAAGGGTAGTAAAGAAGCAAGATTCCTGGGTTCATTTATGTCCTCTCCTGGGATGAATCCCTGTTGTCCCCCTAAGACATGTCCCTTAGACCCCAAAGATCTACCTGTCTGACCCTAAGAGCCACTCTTGACCCACTGTCCAGGAAGTCCAGTGTCCAGGCCCTAGCCTTAGGCTTTCTCTCCCCTGGCAGCACTCTGGCTCTGGCCTCTGGAAGTCCTGTCCTTCCCCGACCCATGCGCCCACGCCCTGCAGCCCTCTGGACAAATACACCTACTAAGGCAGATGGGCTGGTCCTGCCACTTCCTTCTCCTGTGTTCCTGGCCAATACCTGGACCTATAACAGGCAGTCTTCTGGTCATCCTCTCCTATTCTCAGTGCTTGCCTGGTCTGCCCCTTAGTTCCTGCTTCCAGCCAATGTTGCAGAACCCTGAAGCCTGCCATCCCATACCCTGCTCCCTTCAGACTCTGAGCAGCTCCTGCAGAACTCTGGTCTGTACAGGACAGTGGCCACATTCTGGTTCCTGAGATGGATCAGGAGCCATGGTTGATGTGATATCTGTCCTCAAAAATCGTTCAACTGTGCTCAAGCCACCATTTGAGTCAACACTGTCCACTCCCTGGTCCAGAGCAGGGAAAGCTAATGAATATGATGTTTGCTATGGACTGAATTGTGTCCTCCCCAAATTCATGCAATGAAGCCCTAAGCCTTCCCCCATGTGGCTATATTTGGAGATAGGGCCTTTAAGGAGGTGATTAAGGTTAAATAAGATCATGACAGTGGGGCCCTAATCTGATAGAACTGGTGCCCTTTTAAGAAGAGACCTCAGAGTTCTCTCTTCACCATGTAAGGACACAGTGAGAAGGTAGCAGTCCACAAGCCAGGAAGTCCTCACCAGAAACTAAGTCAGCTGGCACCTTGATTGCTGGTACTTCTAGCTTCTTCTCTCTCCTGGCAGCACATGTTTTGTTATGATAACCTAGGCTGACTAATACAGTTTTCTTTCCCACATGTCTTAGTTTGGGTTCCCCAGGAAACAGAACCTAAGACAAGTTTCCTGCTGGAGAGCTCGAGTAGACGGTGTAGAAGACACCTCAGAGTTTTTCCACCTGAGGAGCAGGGGGGCTGGAGTATTTATACACCAAGCTTTGTCAATCAGTAGTTGAAGGCTTCTGGGGTGGCAGGTAGTGGGGTGGGGAGCACACTCCCTTCCTGGCACTTCCAGTCAGCTTGTGGGTGGTAACACAGGTCCCAGAAACTAGAGAAAACTCTCAGGCAAAACAATTCAGGTTATTAGCAGCCCTGACTGGTGCGGCTCGGTGGGTTGGGTGCTGTCCCACAAACCGAAGTGTTACTGGTTCAGTTCCCAGTCGGGGCACTTGGTTGGGTTGCGGGCCAGGTCTCCAGTTGAGGGTGTGCGAGAGGCAACTGCTGATCAATGTTTCTCTTGCACGTCACTGTTTCTCTTCCTCTCTTTTCCCCTTCCTCTCTTTCTTTAAATAAATAAATAAAATCTTTTTTAAAAATGCAATTGTTGGCAGATGGAATCAGACAGGTGTACACTGAAGAGGTAAAGATGAGGGGATGTGGGTGGGGCACAACAGTATCTGCCCTGGAGGTGGTCCCTGGCAGTCAACCTGTGGAAAAGGAAGTGTTTTGTTTTTTGTTTTTGTACTTGAAATAAATTCAGAGAGGGCGTTAATTTCCTTCATCTGCAGGTCCCAGCTTTCCTAAAACCATGACAGAAACTCTGTCCAGGTTATTTCTAGATGGCAGGTAACAAAGAGACCCCTCTCAGCATCAGCCCGTCCCCAGGCTTTTTTTCCCACAGGGTCAGTTGGGGTGGGAGCAGGATAGAGGTAAGCCACTTGGTTACTCCATCTTCAGAGAGCGAACATCTCCCAGAAACCCTCTGCTTTCTTCTCATATGTTTCCCAGCAGAGCCAGGCTGCTGTGTTCTGCATCGTAGCCTAGGGATCAGGCAGCCTCAGAGGCTGCATTTGGCTCAGCCAGGATCTTCTGTGGACTGGCCCCAATGATTTAAGGGAAGCCAGGCAGCAACTGAGATTAGCCCTACTGCTGACTATTCTGCAAAACGCCCTTCTCCCCATCCCCACCTGTATTGGGGGTGGAGGGAGTTAGCTTCTTCCAAAAAACAGAAGTCTCCCAGAAAAATGGAAACTATCAGGCACTTTGGAAAGGATGGTTTTTCAATAAATGGCATTGGGTCAGTTGTGTATTCATATGAAAAAAAGTAAACAGCTTCTACCTCACATCATACACTGAAATCAGTGCCAGGTGGATTGTGGATCTCAATGTGAAGACTAAAACAATAAAGCTTCATGCCCTTGAAGAAAGACTACAAACCATTTCACTACCACACAGTCAACTTTAGAATGAGGCAGTCATTGAACATGTTTGAGGTGGTTCAAAAGGACCCCCAAATCTCTATTCTCTTCCCTAGGATAACTTCTCCAAATAGGAAAAAGTTTATAGATTCTGCTCTTAGCGGTTCTCTGAAGCTCCTAGCTCCGGAGCTTAGGGTGGCCCCTCTCCCTTCCCCATCCACACCTTTGCACGTATAACCTGGAGCTTCCTTCCTCTGCTACCACCTCAGTGTCAGTAACAACAGTTATTGGATGATGGAAGGGAATGTGCTGCCTCCTTGAAGCCACCAGCTTGAAGTCTGCTGTTTACCAGAAGGCCGCACCCTGAGGGTCCTGATGGGTTAGGGTGTTGACCATTCCTGTGGACTCAGATCCTCCTATTACTTATTTAATACACCCCTCACTTCATGCTCATGGGATTTTTGATGACTAGAACTTCTTAAGTGAATGACGTCTAAGTTTTCAGTCTTTCTATTTTTTTTATGGTTAGTGTTACATTTGTCCTTTAAAAAAAATCCTTACCTATCCCAAAATCGAGAAGATATTTTGATTGTTGCGTATAGTATAAGACAGGAATTGGTGTAATATTTTTTTGTATGGATAACCAATTGTTTCAGCACCATTTACTGCAATGACCATACAAAGGGGAGGGAGATCAAACAAACAACCTGGCCTTATCTTCTGGAGGGCGGGACCCTTGTAGTACAGGCTTCGCCGCTAGGTGAGTGTTCTAGGAACGCATCTGTATCAGTGCACCAGCTGGCCTTGTTGCGAGGGCTGCGTTTGGCTTCAGTGAATTTTTTTTTTGACTACTCAACGCGTTTGCCCATTTCATGATGGGTGGTTTACAAGCGCACCTGCTCACACCACAATGGGTGTTTAGTTTTTGACCAAAAATGGCATGACCTCTGTGCCCCATCCTCCATATTCACCCAATCTTGCCCCAAGCAACATTTTTCCCTCTGGATGAAAAAGGTCCTCAGGGAAATCTTTTGCCGATGTGGAAGAGATGAAACAAAAAATGGCAGAAACACCAAAAGGCATCAAAATCGATGAGTTCAAAGCTGTTCTGAGCAGTGGAAAAATGTCTCGATAGGTGAGTGCATCAAATGGAGCGTACTTTGAAGGTGACTGAAGCTTGAATATGTAAGAATAAATACACTATTTTTTATAAATACCAGGTTTTTGGGGTTCCCCCTTGTATTATGTGTGGGTCTGTTCTGGATTTTGGATTCTGACCTATCGGTCTGTTTGTCTAGCTTTGTACCAGTACCACATTATCATAATTATCTTAAATTACTAAGTTTTGATATCCAGGACAGAAAATCATCCAGCTTAGTTATTCCTGGTTATCTTGGCTATATTTAGTCCTTAGCATTTCCATGTGAATTTTATAATCAATTTATTAATTTATATATTTTTTAAACCTGCTGAATTTTCTTCGGGGTTGCATTAAATTCATTGATCAACTAATGAGGAATTGACACATTTGATATATTGAGTGTTTCAAAGTATGGATATTTAGACCTTTAAAATTTTTCTTAATAGGATTTTATGGCCCTCTGTTTGGAAGTCTTACACATCCTTCATTTATTCCTCAGTATTTGATTATTTTATGCTATTATAAATGCATCATTTTCTTAATCTCAATTTCTGTTTGTTGTGGACATATAGAAATACAATTGATTTTTGTACAATAACCTTGTATCCAGCAACCTTATTTAGCTCACTTATAGTAATACTTTATCCATAGATTATCTTGAATTTTCTTAAATATGTAATTATATCATCTGCAAAGGGCAGTTTATTTCTTCATTTCCAGTCTTTATTTCTTTTATTTTATTTTCTTGCCTAAATATCATTTGAAATCTCCATTAAAATGCTGAATAAAAGTAGTGCTAGTAAAAATCTTTATTTTGTTTCACCATTAAGTATCATGTTTGGTTTTATAGATAACCTTCTGTTCTTAATTTCTTTAAAAATTTTTTAAATTACAAATAGATGCCAAATTTTATGAAATGCTTTCTGCATGTATTGAGATAAACATGACTTTTTAAATATTTTGTTAATGTGCTAAATTACATTAATCCTATGGCTAATGTTAAACCATTGCATTAACTGTCTAATGATGTTTAATGGTAAACTCCCGCATATTTTTTACCCATCACAGACCAGTTATTAACATGCAGCCCCAATTCCCATGTCCCTCTTTCTCTCTCTCTTTATACAACTCTCCCAGAAGACACCCATTGACCCTTACCTTCCCCACTTCTCCTCAAGAAGCTAGGCTTTTGGGAAACAAACACAGAGATCTACAGACCACCTCGGTACTTCACCCTGCCATGTCATCTGCTACTTTCTGGGAGTAGGCAAGGGAAAAACACAAGAACAAACACAAGTTAATCTCTCACTAAGTCATTCTACCTCGCTCTGGCTCTTCTTAGTTGGACTCTTAGCTCTGGGTCCCCCTACTGGAGTTCCAGAAGAGCACTCATGGGCAGTCTGTCCAGGAGCCCCTGCCTCCAGTCCCAGAAGGAGGAGGTGTGTAAACCTCCCCACCTTGCCTCAACCTTGGGAGGGAGCACAGAGTGGCAGCCCCCAAGGGGATGAGTAGTTCTGGGTTAAGAGCTTCAGGAACTGCCAATGAGAATGGGTGGGAGGGTTCTGAGTAGCAGACTTCACTGGAGATGGAATGGAAGAGACTTCGTGGCTCTAAAGATGTAGAAGAGGATTCCCAGCAGGGCAGTAACAGAAACAAGACCATTTTTTTTTTTTATTTTATTCCTTGAGAGACAAGGAGCCAAGTGTTTAAAAGGGGAAGGAAAAAATGTCGTCAAGTAGCAGGTCTGCTGCTCCTTGGGGCCCAGCATCCTTGCATTTTGGTTCTCCAAAGCCTTCCCTTCCACATCGCCTGCCAGCCTGGGAATGAAAGCTGCTCCTGATGCACCCTTGGCTGGGCAGTGGGCCCCTCAGGGCTCCAAGGCTGAGTTGAGGGAAGCTGCTGAGGTGCTGGGAGAGGGAAGGTGGGGATGTCTCCCCATGGCAGGGTTGTAAAGGGCTGTCTATCTGGCACTGTGGCCAAGGGCCACTCCTGAGCTGGGCAGCAATCCTGAATCCAGTTCCTAACGGCCCGTCTTGGGATAGAGTGTTAATAGAAAAGCCCTCTGGCCTGGATCCCTGCTTCTGCTGCCTCTTGGGTTTCGCCCACCTGGGAGCCTCACTCTCCTTCCCACATCCTCCCCCTCCCCACTCACCCAGAACATGAGTCCACCTTCAGGTGGGTGGCGGAGGGTCTGACCACTTTTGGGCTGGCACCAACTCAAGCCTGGACAGCTTTGGCTTCTGTGGTGAAAGCTGGTTTGTCTGGGCTGCTCCCCAGGCCCTTTTTGGAGTTGGGCCCAGAGGGCCATCCTGCCAAGACAAATTGTGGCTGTCGGGTAGAATGTCGTGGAGCGGCTGCTGAGCAGGCCCAAACCTGGCAGTCCTGTCAATGGTGTCCCTGCTGCGGGCTCCGCAGCACGGGGCCCTACAGGGTCTTCAGGGTCAGGCCAGGCCAGGAGCAGGTACCAAGAGACCAGAGGACATCTCTCTGCTGCTGTAGAGTGAGGCAGAAACATCTTCTCTTGATCTCACCTGAAAATCAAAAGCCCCTAATCAAGCCTCAAGATTCTCAGAACTCCTCCAAACCTACATCCTTGGGGGTGCAGCTCAGTAGCAGAAGGCCAGGGAGAGGGAACTGCAGGAGATCTGTGTGCCTATGTGTGTGTATGTGGGGGGGTTGAGGGTACTGCCAGAGCAGAAGAGCCCCAGCGAAGCTTTTCCTTCCTTCAACAGTGCAGTATGAGAGCGCTCCATTGCCATTAGCTCCCTGGTTTCTTTGGCACCTGCCGTAATCCCATTCCATTAGGTGGGATTTCCTGGCTGCAGAACCTGAAATGGGTATTAGGTGCATGTGGAAGTGCTCTCTAGAAGAAAAGGAGTGAGAGAGGCAGGTGTAAGAGCTAAGCAAGAATGTGGTCTTAGCAGGAATCTAGCATGATTCCCTACCCTCCACCCCGCCAGGGTCTGGAGCATGAAGGGCACCACAGTTGGACCTTCTTTGTGGCAAGGAGATGGTTATAACACCCCTGCTCCAGTCATTGGCTGCAGGCTGCCAGTGTGGGGTGGAGCATGGAATCTCTGGGTCAAGCAGTACTTGGGGGAAGGGGATAGTTGTGACTTGTTAGCAGCCAACACTCCCCACAGTTAGGGGATGGGTGCACGGGCTGGTAAGGATGATGTGGGTAGGATACTAAGGACTTCCAATACTCCCATTGACCTAGTACCTCCAAGAGTAGGAGCTAGGTCTTTGTTTATGACATTAAAACTTTCTGGGTGGCAAGGACTCCCCTTCTATATACTCCATTCCCATTTTGGGGAGTGTCTTGGGCCATCAGTATACAAAGGGCAGGAACCCACCAGGAAGATGAGATGAGAGGAGGCTGAGCAGAACTCCGCAGCGGAAGTGGACACATGCAGCTGGTGGAACAGTTGACTCAAAGGGATCACTCACTGGGAGGGCAATGAGTGGTGTCTACAGTGGCTCTACTGGCCTGGAGCTCTCCAGCCATTGCCACATGTTTCTGAAACCTGACCTACCCTCTTTTTATTATTATTTTTTAATCCCCACCCAAGGAAATATTTATTGATTTGAGAGAGAGAGAAAGAGAGAGAGAGAGAGAGAGAGAGAGACATTGATGTGAGAAAGAAACATTGATTTGTTGCCTCTCATACATGCCACAACTAGGGATCAAACCCCAAACCTAGGTATATGCCCTGACTGGAATCGAACCCACAACCTTTTGGTGTACAGGATGATGCTCCAACCAACTGAACCACCTGGTCAGGACAGCCCATCCTGTTATGCTTGTCCTCTTCCCCCTCCTCAACTCCCCTACACAAGCTGGGCCCCATTTCCCTCCCCTCTACCTCCCGGATCAGGTGACCTTCAGCCAGTTCCCTAGGTAGGGGGAAGGTTGGCAGTCTTGCTGTCCCTCTAGTCTCTTTCCAAGGTATCATCTTGACATCAACTCCTGCTTCCCTCGGGCTTTCCCTTCTGATACGCAAGAGCCAATTTCCAAAGCAAAACAAAAATACTGAGTGGGTCTGCTCTGTTTCTCCCTCTGAATTTCTGGGACAGCAATCTTAATTCTACTTCGGGCAATGTGAACACTGCTGACTGGCTAGAGTGAAGAGCACATAAATGAGAAAAGAGAGGAGGGAAGTTCAAGGGGGAGGTGATATAGTATCCAGAGAGTAAAGATAGCAGTGGGCACTGGGAGGGGCAGCTCTGGGAAGGGGCGCTCAGCAGGAAGCTGAGGGGAAGAAGGAATAGAGAAAAATGAAAGGATGTGCAAAGCAATTTATGCACCAAAAAGCCATATAAAACAAAAGAGCAATAGAGACTTCTTCGGAGAGAATGGAGTAAATATACATTCTTATTCTTTCACTAAGTATAACTGAAAACCCTGGACATTATATATAAAACAAATGTAAAAAAGGCTCTGAAAGGTGGAGAAAAGGAAGCAGATTATATGAGGAAAGACTCAACAATGAGTTCTCTGGGTTTTCTTTTTGCCTCATATATTTCAGATTTGGAACTATGGAAGACAGAAGTCCAAAAATGCCAATGTTGTGTAAGCAACAACAAAAACCACCACCACCCCACCCTACCCCACCCCCAAACATGCTCTTTCTAGCCAAGGGACAAAGAAAGGAGCAATTTGATAATATAGAAACTTTTAGACAAAATATTTCTACTCCAGCCCTGGCCAGTAACTCAGTTGGTTCGAATGTCACCCAGATACACCAAGGTTGCCGATTCAATCCTCAGTCAAGGCACATACAAGTATCAACCAATGAATGCATAAACAAGTGGAACAACAAATCGATGTGTTTTTTTCTTTTCTCTCTCTCTCCCCCTTCCTCTCTCTCTAAAATAAATTAAAAATGTGTTTCTACTCTGGCAAAACCTCCAAACTAACTGTGACCCCACCTACACCCACACCAGCAAAAGCCCAGTGAGGAGCCTCAATTCTCACCCTTCCAGGCTGCAGTGTGGAACCCCAATACCCCCTCCAGAGTGATGTTCAAGAAGACCAAATGGAAAGCTGAGACTTTCATCCCCACTGGCTAGTAATGAGGTTACCCTAACCCCACCCATGTGATCTTACTGGCTCCTCAGTGGAAACCGTGTGAGGAACCTGAATTTCTACCCTACTCAGCAGTAACAAAGTGACTCCCACCCTTGGATAGGATAATATCCAGGAAACCTAATAAAGATTAGGGACTTTCACCATGGCCCAGAATGGAAGGCTACCCCCAAACTGTAGAGTCAGTGGAGATCATAATGGGAGCCATACTTCCCACCTCTGCCCATTCAAAAAGGATCTTCCCTGACTCACATGCACCCACCCTGTCCTTGGTCCCACCACAAGACCAAATTTCAAGGACCTTCTGGAGTGGACCAAATGTCTCTATGGACATCCCAGAGGCTCCTTATACTACCCTCATTTTTTTGAGATCCTTTCTTTTCTTGCTGTTCTGATTAAATGTTTTTTGCTTCCTTACATTCCAAATCATTTATTTGACTCTTGGGTTCATTCCATCCACTGTTGGTTCCCTGTAGATTTTTCTTTATTTCTTCCTTTCTACCTGGGTCTTTTTTATGCTGTTGCAGTACCCAGTATGTCCTTTGAGCATCCTTATCACCAGTGTTTTGAACTCTGCATTTGGTAGATTGCTTGTCTCCATTTTATTTCTCTTTCTAGAGTTTTGTTCTATTCTTTCATTTGGGCCATATTTCTTTGTCTCCTCAATTTGGCAGCCTCCCTGGGTTTGTTTCTGTGTATTAGGTAGAGCTGCTTTGATTCCCTGTCCTAGTAGCATGGCCCATTATAGAAAAGGCACCTGTAAATTATGTGGGGCAGAGCCTTAGGTAATCACCAGGGCAGGGCCACTCATTTCACTGCTTTGTGGATATGTATAGGGGAGGGATTGGAGAGGGGACAATGCCACTGCCTGGCCTATGGAGATTTGCCTGGGAGTAAGCTGTCACTCACCCTGTTGCCAGTCACTTCACCTTCTCCTCTTGTGCCCTTCCAGCTGTTGCCCTAGTCCTGAATCCCAGAGGAGGTAGGTCTGCATAAGTCCTGAGACCTTTGTGGGCCCTATAAAAGGAGTCTCCTGAGAATCCTGCAGTTTCTTCCATCACCCCAACTCCCACTGATTTTTATAGCAAGAAGTTATGGAGATTCATCTTCCTGGCACTGGGCCCAGAAGCGGCTTAAGGTCAGTTGAGGCCCCGGGTGCAGAAGAAAATATTGGGCCTCTTAAAAAAGAGAGAGAGACAAGGGAAATAAAAATACATGTTAACCCTATTTTTAAATAAAAAAATATATATTATGTACTATTCATTAATTTATTAATTATTCATAAACTATGAAAATCCAGGCGCTGATATAACAACAGGAATTAATCTTATCTTAATGTAATTTCAACAATAGGAATTAATTTCATTTTAATATAATTTCAATTTACCTGAATATTTATTTATATGCACAGAAAACTATTTTTAAAACAGGAAATGAAACAAGTATATATCCACAAACTAATTTACATCTCTGCATATTTGTGTATATTTTAAGTCTGCACTGCAGGAGGACCTTTGTAAGTACAGAATAGCAAATACAATTCTATTGCTCCAATGAGCAGTACTGCAGCTGTGTGGGGCCTATGCAGCGTAGTTTGAGTATAGTATGCAGCCTAGTAATGAAATAATGAAAATAAGTGAATATAAACATATTATCAGGTTTTACCCCCGATTGTAAACTTGTACATAGTTAAAATTGCACATATGAAACCAAGCTTGGTGTCATAAGAAAAAAGTGCAAAGTTGGGGTTTTGCGGGGCCCTTCAGAAGCTGGGGCCCAGGGCGCACGCCCGGTGTGCCCACTGTTAAATCCGCCTCTGACTGGACCACAGGGTTGGGTGGTCGGTCTGGGGCTGGGATTGCTCGCTCCCTAGGTATCCCTCCTGGCTTTTATCCACTGTATGTGAATGTGCGACTGCCAGTTCTACTGCCTCTCTGTGTCACTCTGTGTCTCTGCCTCTCCTACTAGTCTGGATGAACGTGGCTTCTTTAAATCCTTGGTTGTTGGACTGACATACAGCTCCATTTTCTGACAAATGTGGGTGATATTTGTTTGTAATTTTTGCTGTAGTTGTGCAAGGAGGTTTACCTGTGCCTCCATCTTGACCAGAACTCAGTCCACACTCCAGAATATTTTTCTTTTTTGCTAACTGGTTTTGTCTTTGTCTTTATTGAAGCTTATATCAGAATTTTATCCATTTTCATAGCTGAATAATATTCTTTTGTACGTGTACACTACATTTTGTTTATTAATTCAGTTTTTGATAGACATGTGAGTTGTGCCTACCTTTCGGCTATTGTCAATAATGCTTCTATGAACATTGTTATACAAATATCTGAGTTCCTGCTTAAAAATTGGGGGTATATACCTAGGGATGAAATTGTGGGTCATTTGGTAATCCTGTTTAACTTTTTTAAAAAGCATTTTATTTATTTTTAGAGAGTAGGGAAGGGAGGGAGAAAGAGAGGGAGAAAAACATCAATGTGTAGTTGCCTCTTGCGCACCCCCAATTGGGGACCTGGCCCGCAACCCAGGCATGTGCCCTGACAACTGGGAATCGAACCAGCAACTCTTTGGTTTGCAGGCCAGCACTCAATCCGCTGAACCATAACAGCCAGGGCTGTTTAATTTTTGAGGAACCACTGAAACTCTTTTCAACAACAACTGAAACATTTTACATTCTCACGCGCAACATGCAGGGTTCCCATTTCTCCACATTATTGTCAACACTTGTTATTTTCCATTTTATTGGTAATAGCCACCCTAATGGGTGTGAAATACTATCTCATTGTGGTTTTCATGTGCATTTTGCTAATGACTAATAACATTGAGCAGCTTTTCATGTACTTATTAGCCATTTGTTTATCTTCTTTGGAGAAATGTGAAGAGGTCCTTTACCCATTTTTGAATTGGTTTATTTTGTTGTTGTTGTTGAATTGTAGGTGTTTTTATATATTGTGGATACTTAAATTTCTGTAAATGTTTTCTCCCATTCTTTGTATTGTCTTTTCACTCTCTTGTAGTAGTCTATAATGCTCAAAAGTTTTTAGTTTTGATGAAGTCTAATTTATCAATTTTTTCTTTTGTTGCCTGTGAATTTGGTGTCATATTCAAGAATCAACAAATTCAAGGTCATGAAGACTTCCCCTGTTTTCTTCTATGAATTTTATAGTTTTATCTCTTAAATTTAGATTTTGATGCATTTTGGAGTTAATTTTTGTATAAGGGTTCATTCTTTTGTATGTGCATGCTAACCAACTTTAAGATGTATCATAAAGCTACAGTCATCAAGGCAGTATAGTGTTAATGAAAGGATAGATACATAACAATGCAACGGACCACAAATTCCAGAAATAGACCCACACAAATGGCATTTCAGTGGAGAAAGAACAGTTTTTCAACAGAAGGTGTTGGAAAAACTGGACGTTTGTATGCAAATAAATAAACCTTGATTTACATCTCACATATATAAAAACAAACTCAAAAGGGATTACAAATCTAAATGTAATATGTAAAATTATAAAACTCTCAGCATAAAATATAGGGGAAAATCTTCATGATTTTTGGTTAATCTAAGAGTTCTCAAATAGGACACAAAACGATATCATCTACAAAAGAAAAAAATGATAAATGGAACTTTATCAAAATTTAAAACTTCTGCTCTGCAAAGAACACTTTTTAAAAGAATAAAAGACAAGCCATCATTGGGAGAGAATATTTGCAAAGCAAATATCAGACAAAGAACTTGTATCTAACTCAAAACTCAAAAATAAGAAAACAAACTACCCAATTCTTTTTTTAAAGATTTTATTTATTTATTTTTGGAAAGGTAGAGGAGGGAGAGAGAGTTGGGGGGGGAGCATCAATGTGAGAGAGAAACATCTATCGACTGCCTCTCGTAGGCAACCCTGAACATAGGCATGTGCCCTGACCAGGAATGAAACCAACAACCTTTTGGTTTGCAGGATGACTCCCAACCCACTGAGCCACACTGGTCAGGGCCCCAATTCCTTTAGCGGACAAAAGAACTCTTTTTGTCCCTTGTACATGGCATGTCACTTCTCTCTCTTGCTGCTGTCAGAGTTCTCTGTCTTTGGCTTTTGACAATTTGATTCTATGTCTAGATATGGATTTCTTTGTATTTGTCCTGAGGAGAGTTCACTGAGCTAATGCTAAAACACAAGGACACTTGTGATTTGTGGTTTCCTATAGGTGGGATGAGAGGAGAGTCTGAATACAAAAGGACAGCACAAGAGAGTTCTGTCTGTCTGTGGTGATGGTTACAGGAATCTATACATGCAACTCACTAAAGTGTACATCAAAAAACTGGATTTTATTGTATGTAAATTATTATAAATGAAGACAAATACTTCTTAAGTGCTTAAAATGTTCACAAAGTTCAAGATATATTTTTAAGCTAACACCAATGTGCTCCCATCAAGTAAAGGAAAAGTATATTGCTGGCACTCTGGAAACTCCCCCATGTCCTCCTCCCTGATCGTTATCCCATGGCTCCCCCAGAATCAATCACTACCCTGAATTTTATCATAATCATGTTCTTGATTTTATCATTTTATCACTCATACATCCATAAACAATATAAAACAACTTCTCTTTTGTGTTTTGCTTATTTCATTCAAAATTGTTTTTGTGAGTAATTATTCACGTTGTGTATATATATATATATAGATTATTTTCATTCCTGCGTACAATCCCATTGCATAAATGTACAATATTTTATACTACATTCTACATTCTTGATTGTCATTTGGGCTGATTCCAATTTGGGTCTACTACAAATAAATCTGCTATAAGCCTTTATATACATGTACCTTTTTTGCACAGGTGTAAGAGCTTCTCTATAGTATATATTGTACACAGGGGAGTCTGTGTCTTCAGTTTTACTAGGTTATGCTGAAGGTTCTTCATCCTGTCATATATGACAAGTGGAGTGCCAAGGCAAACACCGCTAATGACAAATGGCATGGACACAATTATCTGGAGTTTATTGGAGGGAACGTCCAGGCAGAGTTGGGAGAATGCGTATATTGCCCCAAAGACCCTTTATCCTAAAGGTGGGTTGCCAAGCCAGGCAGGGCTGATCTCACTGTTAAAAAGAGCTCCAGGAGAAGGGCCCCATTCTCATTCTACTTTACATATTTATCAGGAAAGTAGGAGGGATCTGGGAACCTCTTGGCAACTATGAAACAGAGGGAGTTTTCTGGCCAGGGGAATGTCTTGCTAGAAGTGGAGAAAATCCAGAGCTTGGAAATCAACTGGGGGAGTTCACATGTCATTTCAGTTATGCTGAATCTAGGCTAGGGACAAACCAGGGCGTGTCCTCTGGTGGTTGTCCTTGCCCTGAAGTCAACTTTATCTGTTATTAAGATAGCCACTCCTGCTTTCCTTTAATGTATGATAAATGTTTTCATTCTTATTTTCAAGGTGCCTATATCTTTATATTTGAAGTGAGTTTATTGTATCTTCAATAATATATAGTGATGTCTTTTCATTCACTTTATGCACTTATGTGCATTTTCATTATGCATATTAAACTCTGATGAATAAAAACAAACCTTTTCGTTATTTAGAAAAACTGAGGCTGTATAAGAGGAGTTGGGGGTGGGGAGAAAAGGAGCAGGGAGATGTGGTCCTAAATCCCTTGTGGTGATCTCGGACTGAAAATTTAAGAGGCAGAGACAGAGATCCCAAGAAACAGAAACAATGCAACAGCCCAGCACTAGACAGAGCTTATGTAACAGTAAGTCACATGGCTGTCTTTACACCATATTTTACCTGTTAGTATTTGCCCCTTTCCTGCTTTTGCAAGTTCTCCTCTGAATTGCAGGGGCGCAGGCAGCCTGGAAACATTTTGTGGCTTCCTTGCAAGCTAGGTTACACTTAATTTTGCCAGTGGACTTTATAGTTTGGAGGTTAGAAAGGAGAAGGAAGAAATTATTTTTTCTGGCTCTAGCCATGGCAGGTGACCACAGTGGTCCTAAGTGGCCCCAGCTCCTGTGGGCTCAAGCACCATCAGCAAAATACAAGCTCATCAATGCCAGACCCCTGGTTGTTCCCCGCTTCCTGAATTCTAGGTGAAATTCCCTTCTCCGTTTTTTTTTTTTTTTTCCATCCAATTCTTCCAACATCTTGACACCCAGTTTCCAGCATTACCACAGACTGACACACGAGTCTGAAAGAAACTAGTCAAATCCTGCCATTTTTAGCAACCCTTTCAAAAAATGGCTGGTGAAGGAAATTCACATGCTCAGCTTTTCTACCTTTGATTAGCTCCCCCTTGGAGGTGTCCCTATCCGTAGCCCCACACTTGGCCCACCTCCCTTTTAAACTCCTAGAGACATCACCTTTATCCCATCCGTGACCGTTTGAGTCCCTGTTGATCTGCAGCACTGTATTTCACGTGTACGGAACTCCTGTCTGTGCTGCCTCAGCAACCAGCCTCTACCCTGGCACACCTCACGCTGTATTGAACTGTCCCCTCTCTAGACTGGGAGCACCAGGTTGGGTGGGCACTGTTTATCCTTGACTCTTTGCATACTTGGCACTGAGCAGGTGCTTCCAGAATGTTCAACAACACTCTGATATGTTGATGAGTTGCTCTATTAAGCCCTAATTTAAAAAAGAACCCAGATGGGGTAGTCTTCCCATACTATTTCTCCAGAAGTCAACCAATGAGAGTAGGCAAGTGTGTGCAGAATAGGATCTAGATCAGGGAGGAGGGGAAGCTGAGGCCTGGCCTAGGGAGAGGATCTGGGACAGAGTTCACAGGAAGATTGGCTGAGGTGCCAAGTAGCTTTAATGAGCCTGAGCACATTTTCCCCCCGCTTCTTTCCCTCCCCCCAACTCTTAGTCCCCCTCCTTCAGTTCTAGACAGGTCCAGCCTGCCCAAGGCTCTGGAGCTCTTCAGCCAGAGGTGGAGGTGTTAATCCTTCCTTCCCCTTAGCCGCTCCAGCCGCCTCCGGAGGTCTGGGGGCACCTTAGCCCCAGCTGCCAGCAGCTCTCGCAGTCTCTGTTTGGGAGTCTTGGTGAGGTGAAAATTGCAGGGGACAGGGCCCTCTTCAAAGGTGACCCAGCAGCTCCGTGTCACTGAGTGGTAACCTTCAGCACTGGCAGTCACCATATAGTCCCCTGGGGTCAGCAGGCGCCAGTAATCCCCACCTCTCGCTGAGGGGAGCAAAGAGCAAAATCAGGGCCCAATGATCCTCCGCTTCTGACCCAACCTAAAGGCCCCCCGCACCTCTCCCCTCCCTCCCTGCCACACACACCAGTTGTTATGTCATGGTCAATCCCATCCACAGCAATGACAGCATCAGCAATTCCGAGCTCTGTGTCCTTGTCCCGCACAACTCCGGCAATGCCCATGCGCACCTGTGTGGGGAAAGGTTATCAAACCCTTTCCCTTCTGCATGAGACTGTGACCTTCAGTCCATTTTCCGGCTCTGTTCCCCGACAAATTTGATAAAGTTGGTAGGTCTACTATGTTCCTAGGTGACGATACTCTGGTAAAAATATCTCCTGTGGATAAACTGCATCAGGACTGGGAGAACTATAAATACCTGTTAGGAAGGCTTCCCCAAGTTCAGCGGGCTTGTTATGGGTTTGTCATTTTGGAACCCTGCGAAGCTATCCTTATGGAGTCACTGCGAGGGACATGAGTTCCTGTGGAATATGAAGCATCTACCCCATGGCACTTCCTGCACTTGCCTAACGCAAGTCATTTCTGAGAACAGCCCTGGGCGACTCTGAAACACAGCTTGAGTGCTGCAGGGTCTGCTTTACTGGATGTGATGCCACCCTGCTGATAAACTGTGCTTCCTGCCCTGCAGCCCTCCACTTCCATCTGAGAGCCAGAGGCAGAACGCTCAGCAGAACCTTAGGTGACCCCATGGGGAGAGCTGCAACCTGAATGGAGGTCAGTCAGGAGTGACAGGGACAGCCTGGGGAGTGGGGACTTGGGTCCGACCTGTTCCAGGTAGGTGAGAAGGGCCTCTCTGTTGTTCTCCCACTCCTGGGGCAGCTCGCTCTCGTGAGGGAACTTGTCACAGGACAGTTCCACAGTGATCTCAAAGCAGTTGGTGTGTAGGTAGCTGAAGTCATTCATGCCTAGGGGAGTGACTGACACTGGAGCTCAGGCGGGCAGGATGAGAGCCTGCCCTCCTGGTACCCTCCTCTGGGAGACACTCCCCAGTGGGAGTGACACCAGTGCTGTATGTGACAGCAGATTCTTATTGGGGTAGGGTTATGGGGACAGGGCTAACTCCACCCTTGAGCACATACTCCCAGGGACTGTGTGCCAGTCAGCCCCGTTGATGATGTTGCCATGTAAGGAGAAGTCCTGGTTGTGGCAGGGTCGGCGATCCGGGTTCTGCATGGCCCAGTTACTGCCAGCATAGACGGTGCTGAGCCACCGAAACACGGCATCATCCGGGGTGGGCGTGAGTTCACGGGCAGCCCACGGCGTCCGAGTCATGTCGAATGGGTAGGACACCACAAGCTCACCCCCGTGGAGGTTGGCACTCAGTACAAAGGGGATCCGTTCCATCCAATCGATCACTGCCCGAGTTTCAGGAGCCACCTGGATAGGGGCAGGTCAAGAGAGGTGGGAGTTAGCGATATGGGTCCCCAGGGTGGTCTTCTACCACTGCCCCCAGAATACTCACAGTGGCATTGGGCAGGGTGTAGTAAGTGGGCAGTGGCAGGTGGTGGTTGGGGACCTTGTTGGGCACGAGGCCATCATCCTCCGCTTCCCACAGCAGTGTGTTGAGGTCAGCAAAATTATGGTTAAGGTCAATGCTCTGCTTGTTCCAGCGGCCCTCTGCCCAACCCACCAGCTCTGAACCCTGCCAGAAAAGGGGTTTGGTCAGCCAAGCAGGCTCCAGGCACCAGGGGAGAAGAAGCAGGGGGGCTCTCATGACAGGTGGCTTACCCTGTGGAAGGCAGTCTCATAGCCATCAGGGTTCATGGAGGGCAGAAGGTGAATGCGTGTCTCTGTGAGCAGCCGGGTCACCCGTGGGTCCCCTCGCAGGAACTCATGGCACAGGAACTGCATCAGAAGCAGGAGCAACTCCCGCCCCAGGGCCTCATTCCCGTGCATGCCGGCCACGTATCGCACCTCTGGCTCTCCTGGGAACACAGCAGGGTCACAGCTGGCTTGTGCCCACGGCCCTTCTCTATGCCTACCTCTCCCACCCTACCTGCCAGTACCCAGCTCATGCTCCCCAGGATGGTCCGACATTTCCATCACATACAGCTTCAGACCCTGGTAGCTCTTCCCGATGCTGTAGATGCGGGTGATGTTGGGGCACTGCTCATTCACCTGCTTCATCAGCTGGGGGTCGGGGGTGGAGTGTGGTGTGAGAGGATGAGACACAGGGGTCAGACCCCATGTGGCCATGGAAGGACTTACCAAAGCCAGTGGTGGCCCACACAGAAGGGGACACAATGGCATGGTACAAGAGCGGAGCAGCAGCAGACATGAAAAAAGGCTCAGGCAGGGAAGTGCCATAACAAGGGAAGAAGGGTGAGACAGCGTGGGTGGGATAGGGGACATGAGGGCAGTCATTGCAGGTTATGCTCTGGTGAGAAGGGGACTTGAGATAGGCACCTCCTCCCTCTTGGGCCATAGGGGTTGTCTGACCTTCCTCATGGCCTTATAATTATGATGCCGAAAGTCCAGAAGGTTGGAGAATGCCGGTGCGGGATCTGGTAAAGTGTGAGTTCATGGCAAAGTGTGAGTTCATGGCAAAGGGTGAGTTCACAGTGAAGGCTGCACCCTGCCCATCCAGCCCTTGTCCGACTGCCCACCTGAGACCGGGCAGGCCAGGACCTCTGCCCGGAGACAAGATGCACCTCCTTGGAGCCAGGTCTGGGGCAGCAGGCGAACGAAGCGGGCCACCTGGGGCTCAGGCAGGAGGTTCAGCACCGGTGTTTCTGAGTCCGAATTGGCAGGAAATACCTGGGAGTGTCAAGTCCTTTAGTGGGGCTGCTCAAACCTCAGCAACCTGGCCCAGGACCCAGGACTCAGGACCCAGGAAAGAAGTTCAGTCCTCCAAACTCCCCATCAAACCCACCCTGGTGGACTCAGCTGGAGATTTGCCCTTGGTGTCAAATATGGACCCTGGCCCACAGCTCCTGCTGAAGAGCAGCTCTAGGCAGCCATGTTTTCTGACTAGCTCACAGCTCACTAGACTAATATGGCCAGAGGACTCAGGAGAAGCCAATCCTAAAACCAGCCAGGACCCCACACTGTAGCCTGGTACATAAAGGGGTCCATGAGATGGGGAGATGAGAGGTGATGCAAGGACCAGAGGTCCATTGCCACAGGGGTGTTATAGCAGGAAGCTGTGGCATGAAGTGGTACCCACCCCACAGAAGAGTATTTGGGGAGAATGCAGTCATGTTCCAAAGCAGCCTGGCTCCTGAGGTTGCCTGCGTGGCGCCACCCATCCTGACAATGCCCCTCTTTCTCCTGGAATGCCCAAATAGACATCTGTTCCTTTCCCCAGAGGAGCCCCAATCCAGCTCAGCACCCTAAAGTGGGCTGGGTGCCCAACTCCCAGCATAGAGGGCCCAAGCCACCATGGCACCACGCACCGCGTCCATCCCACTGCTGCGGTTCTTACTCCCCCACCAGATCCGACTGTCATTGCTGAATTGGACCTTGTATGAGGTGACCCAGTCGTACCTGGCAGGAGAGATGGAGAGAGACATAGGTGGCCCTCAGGATTCCCATCCCAGCCCTCCTGAGTCTGCCTGGGGCTAGCCTGCCTTACCTCCAGATAGAGCTCCTGCCCTGGGTGATAATGCCTGAGAAGCGGACGGGATGCCTAGCATCCACCTGAAGCCACGGCTCGGCATCCTCCTGCTCAGCACACCAGGCCCCGTCATATAGATCACCATCCTCCACGCCTGACTATGGGCACAGGACATGGCAATCAGGCCCAGGTGGTGAATGTGGGGTGGGCCAGAATTTGGGGCAGGAGGAAAAAGGTTCTAGGGATTGCCTCGCTCTGAGCCAGGGTGCTGACCTGGATGTTGAGCCGTCCTCGGTGTGGTCCAAGGCCAAAGGACTGGCTGCTGGATGCCTCAAACTGGTTATCTGAAACTCGCAGGGACTCCAGGCCCAAGGGTGGACAGCCTGGGTGTAGGGATAGAACAGTGACACAGGCCAAGAGAGAGATGGTCAGAGCAGATGGGAAGCTGAGTCTAAGCTGGCCCCACAGGGGGCATGCCTGTTTGTGAGGTCAAGAGTACGTATGTGCCCCGGGCACTGCAAATCTGGGCACGGCGTCTGGAGGGGCAATACCTGGTTCTTGCTCCTTGGGAAGGTCAAGGGTCCCTGCAGGGCTAGTGGTCCCCGGAGGCCTGGAAGTCACCGGAGGCCTGGAAGTCACCAGGGGCCTGGAAGTCACCAGGGGCCTGGAAGTCACCAGAGGCCTGGGGCTAGTGAGCTTCTTTCGCTTCTTCAAAATGACCTTTTTCTTCTTGATGATTCGAATCCGAACATTCTGTTGTGACGTCCCTGGGGACCAGGGAGGCACAGCACCGGGGAAAGAAAAAATGACATAAAACTCCAGATGAAGAGGTTTGTCATCCCAAGGTCTACAAGCCCAGAGCAGCAGCCCCCACACACAAGTATATAAGGATCTCAACATGGACTTAAAGGTCTGCGTAGTCTGATCCCAACCTGCCTCTCCAGCCGTTTCTTGGCTCCTTCTCCCTCCTGATGTGATTACGGGCTTGGCCAACCTATTCTGACCCCATCCAATGAAGAGCTGCATCCAGCCTCTAGGAACTGTTTGGTCACTCCAAAGAGCTCAGTTTTGTTCTTTGCCTCCACACCTTTGCACTGGCTGTCCCCTCCCCATCATACCACCCGCCACCACCTCTGACTTAATTGCCTAATTCCTATTCTTCCTTCACATCTCAGATGTCCTTTCAGGAGCCCTCCTTAGTTCTAGACTCAGTCTCCAAAAGTCCCTGTGCTACCTCCCTTGTTGCATGTGCCCTCTGGGCTGAGATATCCTGTCCTCAAAACCATGTCTGCCTGGGTGCTCAGGCATCCTAGGGCTGGGCCTGTGTCCTGCTCGCCCCTCAGCACAGGGTCTTGCACAGGGCAGGTGCCACTAGTCCCCCCCCTCCACCCTGCTCCCCCCCCCCACACCCAAACTCCACAGGTACCTCCAGAACACACTGCACACGTTCACATCTGGTGCCCCTGTGCCTTTGCACATGCAGTTTCCTTCTTGGCTGCCCTGCTCTTCAGCAATTCCTGATTCAGAGATGCTCACCCTTTGTGAGCGAGGACCCAACATCCATTTGCCTCCTCTGAGAAGCCCTCCTTGACTGCCATCCCCTTGCCTTCCTCCTCTATGCTTCCATATCTGGAAGTCAGGCAGCCTGCCTCTGCCCCTGCCTAGGCAGAGCCCCATTCCTCCAGACAGCCCCAGCAGAGTACTCTCCCTCCCTCTCTTCTAGCCACTGCCCTCAGACTCTCTCCCACACAGGCAGTCTTGCTTTGAACCTTTTAGTGTCATTGTCTTTGCACTTCTTTCTCCTCTCCTCCTGACTCTGGTCTCAGTTTCCTCATCTGTGAAAAAGGAAGGCCTGGGGCTGCAAGAGGCAGCATCCTACTGGCTCCTGTCCCAGGACTGCTGACTGATCTGGCGTGCAACTTGGCTGCTGAGTCAGCACTCACAGCACCGGTCAGAAAGTGCGTGTGTGTGTGTGTGTGTGTGTGTGTGTGTGTGTGTGTGTGTGTCTGTGTTGGGGAAGGGTCATTACGCAGGAGACGGGGTATGGGGCAACGACCAGCCGGAGAGGTGGGCCCTGCGGGAGACGCTCACCGTTCTTCTTTCCCGCGGGTGGCTGTGCCGGAGTGCTGGGCAGGACCGAGGTAGAGATCGGGGCCTCGGTGCTCGTGGGCGGCGCAAGGCCCAGCAGGGAGGCGCCGGGCGCTCCTAGTCCCTGACCGACGGCAGGCGCGAAGGTGGCCAAGGCGAGCAGAAGACCCCACATGGCGAAGTCCAGAGGTGCGGAGACACTGGGCCTCGGCGGTCAGTGGGCTTGTCTTTTCCTGCCGGCGACTCCGGAGCCCCCCGCCCCTTCCTGCTGCTGCCTCACGCCCCCTACAGCCTCCGGCCCGCCCACAGCCTGCTCACTGGCCGAGGACCCCGAAGCGGAGAGAGACGGAGGGCGGGGCGGAGAGAGCGGGGCCGACCCCCGACGGGCACCCGGAGGTCTCCGCCCTCACCGACCGTGCCCCTCCCTCCCCGGCCTCCCTCTGCAAAGCCCCTAGGAGCCTCTATTTCACTGTGAGGCGCTGGTCCCGTAATGGGCACCTACTTTGTGCCATGCGCCGCGCCAGGCGCTTTACACGTGGCCTCTCAATCCAACCTCATTGTACAAACTGGTAAACTGAGGCTCGGAGCGGCTGCTGGAACCGCCAAGGCAGCAAAGCTGGGAACTCTGGGAGAGGAAACTACAACCCAAGAGGAAAAGCCATTCCAGCCACAGACCGCCTGCCAGGGCGGTGGGGCAGAAGAAGAGTAAGGGGAAGCTAAGACGGGGGTTGGGGGATGGGAGGAGGGCTGGCCCTCCAGGAATCCTTCTGATGGACGGCCCAAGGGGACCCAGCCAGAGGCGGTGCGTCCCAGCACCGCCAACCACCCCCCACCCCAACCTCGCCTCCCCTCTAGCCCTTCCCTCCCCTCCCCTCCTCTCCTCTCCTCCTTTGCTCACCCAGCTGCCACGTTCCGGTGTTATATAATCCTAGGAGAGAAGCCCGAGCCCGTATCCAGAGGCTATGGTGGATGGGCCGAGGCTAGTAGAGCTTCCTGCGCTCTCCCCTTCCTCGCCGCCCCTGCCTCATTCTACTCCCGGGGCCCGCAGCCCCGGCTCTCTGTCCGCGGGACTTCCCGCATCCTGGGATTCCAGAGTGAAGGACCTTGCTCAGTCCCCCTCGGAGACCCCTTTGACTCTCATGATAGGGTCGCCTCTCCAGAAGGAAGGAAATGCGTCCACGGTGCGCCTCTGGCCGATGCTTTGTCCTTGCAAGGAGCCCACAGAGAGATACTGCCAGCCTCACGTGAAAAGCGCTGCCCAGAGGTGGCCGGGAATCTTCTGAAGGACCCAGGGCTCTGAGCAAATTTATTTTTGCTGGGCCACTATCTATATAGACGATTTGAATCACCTAAAGTCAGCGTCTCAGCACCATTCTGAGACCCTGTTTCGCAGGATCTCTGGAAAGAAATACCGCCCTGGGCTCCTGGAACTGAGGCCACCACTGGCCTGGACTATCTCATAAAGGCGAATCCTGGAGCTCCTCAGGCATCTGGTTCACCCCACATGCTTTGGGTACAGAGACCAAAAGGGAGTAACTGGGACAGGACCCACACAAGTTTTGGTCCATCTTGGAGCTCCCTGCCTGACGGCACTGCCAAGGTCCTAGGCACCAGAGGAGCACTCCGAGAAAAACTCAAGGTAGTGGCACCAAAGCCAAGGCTCCCTGAAGCGCAGGCTGGGTCAGGGGCAGGACTGTATTGCAGGCCAGGGCTTCAGTGCGCTACGGGTAGGGGGTGGAAGGCCAGAACAGGCGCCTGTGGAACAAAAAGCAGGTCTGACAAAGCCCAATCTGGTCACTTCCCTGTCTCTGGCACCGACTCCCATACAAGTTTTGCAGAGGAGTGTGAGGGGGAGAAAGGGATACTGGGGCTAGGGCATAACAGCTTCCTGAGACTCCCACCCCCTCCAAGCAGTACCCACACAGCAGCCAAATCCTTTCAAATTCCTCCAGTCTCTACTGGGTATCCTCCTTATCTCTTCTTACCCCTTTGTACCCCTTTTCTCTTTGCCCTGTTGCAACGTTTAGGGCCCCTTTACATCCTTTAAGCCCCCTGAGCTCCTCAGCACCTCCTCCTACCTCTGTATAGCTTCCTCATTGCCTCACACCCCTCTGTACTCCCAACCAGGCTACTGTCTTTGGCCCTCGCCACTGGGTATCAGGCTGCAAAGCCACCAAGCCTGGAAGCAGGTTTTAAAGGCAGCAGCTCCTGGAGTGCACAACAGGCTTGCACCCCATACTTACACCCTGTACTTGAACAGCCAGATATCTGGCCCCAGGAGCCAGGTCGAGAATCTTTCGTAGCCTCACAAGGGCCAGGCTACTTTGCAAAGCACAACCAAGCCAGACTGAGTGGGAACACCTGCCTAAAGGGATTTTGGTTTAAGGGGTGGGCTGGCAGGGGAGAGGATAAATGACCTTGGAGCCACACTGGCTTACTTCCACATCCGGGTTCTGCTGTTTATTTGTTTGGGTATCCTTGGATAGAAATGTCAACTTTTTGAGCCTCAGCTTCCTCATCTGTAAAATGGGAATGATGATATTTTCCTCCCAGTGTTACTGTGAGGATGAAGTGAGATAATATGTGGTTCCAGGGGCCCTGACGTTAACTAGATGAATTATGAACTAGATGAATTAAAGATGGAGAAAACAGCTTAACGCAGTCCCCTTGCTGTGGATCGAATAAAACAATATTAAGAAAGGAGGCTGTGTGTTTGGCTGTACAAATAGAAAAGTAGTGAAATCTACTGCTTACCTGTGCCTCCTAATCTGTCCCTGGTGCTGGAGCAGAGCTCACTGTCCATTAGGTGCTCCCCCTATGGTGCAGGGGAGCATTAGTGGGGACTCCCATGGCACCTAGATGCACAGGGAGGCACTTTCCCACATACCCATCCTCCCCTCACTAGCTCCTCCCCCAGCTGTCTCTCTTTTGTATATCAATGTCTTGGAGAGTCTTACTCCTCAAAGTATGGCCAAGGACCAACATCAGCAGCAGCCCCCGGGAGCTTGTTAGAAATGCAGAATTCGTGTCCCAGACCTATTGAATCAGAACCTGCATTTTAACAAGGTCCCCAGAGGACCTAAGCCCAGGAGAGTAGTGTGCCCATTAAAGCTTGAGAAGCACTAGATGGAGGTTTAGAGCATCTGCATTTAAAATGCATAAACAAAGGGTCGCTGGTTCAATTCCCAGTCAGGGCACATACCTGGGTTGTGGGCCAGGTCCCCAGTTGGGGACACGCAACAAGCAACCACTCATTGATGTTTCTCTCCTTATCTTTCTCCCTTTTCCTCTCTCTAAAAATAAATAAATAAAATCTTGTAAAAAATGAAATAAAATAAAAATGCATAAGATTCACAACTTCTTGAGTTTGGTGGCATTTGACGCTGTCATTGGAAATGTCATCTCAAGCCACAAGAATACACCCACGTAACATTTAGGAAATTGGTATTTCATTCATCCTGGAAGGGTCCATTTCCAGTCTCCACTGTATGCCCTATATTGATTTGTGCTTTTTTTTTTTTTAAACTAAATCATTTTTATCAAAATACTACAGAATATAGCTTTAGAGAAAGCCCACATTAAGGCTTATAATAGAAGACTTTCCTGTGCTTCTCCATTCTCAAGTCATCCACTTTAAATTCTTTTTGTTATTTTTTCTTTAATTTACCTCTATGTTTCTATTGCTCTTTCTTGATTTTTCTATGTTTAGACATTATCTGTGGATTTCCTGCTATGGAATTAAGAATTTAACTTTCTTTCCACCCTCCCACCCAAACACACACAAATACACAAACATACACTTCCCCTCCTTCCATTTCCCAAAAGAGCCAAACCACTGGAGTCAATATGTAGAGCTTATCTTATGACCATGTAAATATCATTGTTCAACTTTTTGTGTTCCCTGGAATTAGTAATTATTTTATCACTTGCTTGGTTTTCTAGGTGCCAATTGTTAATTTAATCCCAAAGTTTGCAACAGAACTGAACATTTATTTTGAAATATGTCTAAAAATAGATAACTAATTTCATTTTCTTCTGGAGACATCCCTCTTGGAGCATCCACCTTTTTTGACTCCAGGCTGAGCTGCTTGCTGTCTTTACCTGAGAGCACAGCTGACATCCCAGGCCTTTCTCACCATTTCTCTCCTATGTTTAGCCTCATTTCTTAAATCCCAGATTATCCTCCTTCTTAGTTTAATTCCTTGTTTTTCTGACACACATCCTCCAGTAACTTCCTAAGAAAACGTATTCAAAATCAAACTTGTGAGACTTTATATGGTTTAAACTGTCTTTATTCTGCCTTCACACTTGTCATTTGAACAGATACATGTTTCTAGGTTGAAATCACTTTCCCTCAAAATTTTGTGGGCATTGCTTTATTGCTCTGGGAAAAGCCAGAGCAAGAGCGATCAATAAATGGTCCCAAGGGCTGTTGGCATTGGCTCCGTGGACTGTTGAGCCCATAACCACCAAAGATGTCAAGGCCGCCAAGCTTGAGTGTTTGGACAGGGTCTGCTGGAGGCAGATACGCACCCTGATTCTCTCTCTCCTCCTCACCCTACCCCCATCAGTTTTCCTTCAAAGTATGACATGTGGACAAGGATTAAGTTCTCTCAGTTATGACCCATTTCCATTCTTACCTCTCAAGTCACTGAGCTGAGATGTGTTGGAACCATCACCCAATTATAGATTATCGGTGGGGGTAGGTTTCTTTCCTAGGTGACCAATCATAATCATTTTACTTAATTTCATTCTTGGAGAGTAATTCTAACCCCCAGTTTGGGGGTTACTTTATGCCATTTCTGGAACCCCAGTATCCAAAACACCTCCTACAAACCATAGTCCTTAAAATGCTTCAACAGCTGCCTCTTGTCCCACTCCTGTATAGCAGGTCACAGAGGAGTCCAGCCCTGGAAAGCCTCAGGTTGCTTTGTGGCAGAGTCTATCTTCTACGTTCTAGGGCTGCAGTCCTGAAAACTCCCCAGAAGGGCCCACAGCATCACCTTACTCTCGGAGGAGAGAGCATTGGACAGGGCGACTGAATGACTTGTCCCTGGACACAGCTCCGAGCACCTGCAGGAAAAAGAAAGCAACCCTTCCTCCCCTGGTCAGCCACCCATGCAGCAATGGGGTTAGAATGTCTTCCTGGCAACTCACCATGTGGGAGGGCCCTGGGGCAGAGAACTAGCAGAGGCAAGGGGGGAGTCTTAGTTGTCAGAAATTGCTGTAAGCCCCACCTGAGCCACCAGATGCTTATGCAGCCATAACCAGAGGCAGCCCCTCCCTACCCCAGAGCCTGACCTGGTAAGAGGTCACAATGCCCCAGCCGCCCTGTCCCAGAATGGATGACCAAAGTGGGAGGAGGCGAGGAGGATTTGGTGGGTGGGTGTGTGGGGAGGGAGAGATTCCCAAGGAGCCTGGTTCCCACTCCCTGAGCTCTTCCTCTCCCATACTCCCACCCTTATACTTCCTCCCAGCACAGCCCCTGCCTGTAACCTCCACCTCCCTCCATGGCCCAGCTCTGCTTACCCAGGCCTGAAGGCCTTGCTTATCCCATCCCCGTCCCTCCCAGGGGCCTGGGTGCTGGGGAGGGATTGGGTAGTTCAGTGGGTCCATGTGTGTCCTCCTCGGGCCGTAGCCCGGCCCAACTCCTGGACAGCGTCCTAGGGCTGGGGGCACTGGTGTTGACGATTCGGGCAGTCTTTTCCACGGCTGGCCCAGCCTTGCTGCTGCTGCTGCTTCTGGTCAGCTTCCTAGCCTTCGATCTGCTCCACAGGTAAATGGGCATCAACCTGACAGTGGCAAGTGCAGCAAGCAAGCAAGTGGTCAACGTCCTGAAGCCCAGCTGCTATCCTCTCTCTCCACAGGCCCGCAGGTCCCACCCAGCCACAGAACACACTTCTCACAAGGAGCCGAAGTCAAGGGGCTGGTGAAGGTCCAAGACAGCAGGAGGCTCTAGTCCTGCAGACAGTGGCAGTCACAGGACGACTCAGCCTCCAAGAGGCTCTGCTACTGCTGCTCCTGGGCCTGGAGCTGCTCCTGGGAGTCCGAGGCACGCCTCTGGCACTGCTTGGCGTGGCTTTCTGCTTCCGTCCTTGGGTCTGACTACCCTCCAGAAATACACTGACCAGGCTGCGTCTTCAGGCCTCCTTTCCTCCACCCTGCGGTGAGCAGGTGGGAGGGTACACCTTTGCCCCCAGCCTGAACCTCATTGGACTTCTGGCCCCACAACAGGAACGGTGGATACCCAGGTCTGATTCTAAAGGCAATGATAGGAGGCGAGATAAGGGACAAGGAACCCAGGTCAGGATGCAATAGTCATCTCAGAACATGCAGATTGGTGCTGGTCATTCTGGCCTCCTCTTTGGTTCCAAAGAATGAAGACCCAGAGAGGAAGACTTGCAAGAGAGTGGGATGGGACTCATTAGCCAGCAGGGAGGGGACAGAAACTACAGTGGGCTCCCCAGGCTCCCCTGCCAGCCTGAATGGCCCATGGAGAGAGGCTCACCTGAGGCTCACACCTCGCAGTGGCTCCTTTCTTACCCCACCTCAGTCCGGGTCACAATGGGACTCCTCTGGGGAGGGTGAGGGAGAGGGAAAGAGGGGCTCAACTCCGGCTGCCAGGCCATCCTCGGTGCTGCAGGAAGCAACATGACTTAGGGACCTTTGCCCAGAGGTAAGATCCAGACCCCAGGCACCCCACCCCACACTAGTGCCCTCCTGACCCCTGCTCCCCCACATACCCTGAGGTCCCAGGCATCTCCAGGGCTGCTCCTGGAGCTGGACTAGCCCTCTCCCCAGGTGCACCATCTGTGATGCAGCAGCCTCGAGTGGAGACAGATGCCATTGGGGCCGGCGAGGGGCCGCAGCCCGCGGTGCCCTGGTCGGCCTGGGTCACGCGGCAGGACTGGGTGCGCTGGTGCATGTACCATGTGCCCCAGAGCTGGATCCAGTGGTGGACCACATCAAGCTGGCGGCAACCACTGCAGCGTGTGCTGCAGGGTCTGGAGGGAATCCTCTACCTGCTGCTGGCACTGATGGTCTGCCATGCGCTCTTTACTACCGGCTCCCACCTGCTGAGCTCCCTGTGGGCTGTTGTAGCCGCAGTGTGGCGTCACCTGCTGCCTGCCATCCTGCTGCTGATGCTCAGTGCCCTCCCGGCCCTGCTCTTCACCGCCTCCTTCCTGCTGCTGTTCTCTACGCTGCTGAGCCTCGTGGGCCTTCTCACCTCCATGTCTCACCTAGGCCACGCTCCGGACTTGGACCAATAGAAGGGCAACTGCATCTCACTGCCTGTGTCTGTTGAGCCCTGGCCTAGGGCCTCAGGCCCCGGGGGGGGTGGAGGGTGGAGGGAAGGCAGTGAGACCAGGGCCTTCCTGCCTCAGCAGACCCAGACCCCCAGTCCCTAGCACTGGTTGTGTCATGCATGATGTTGCTGGAGCTGGCAGGGTGGACTGGCCTGACCTCTGGGTTCCTCCCTCAAGCTGATGCTGCAGGTACTTGGAGTTGGGGGGCGGGTGAGGGGGGGTCAGGGACTTTGAGGAGAGGGGACAGGGCAGAAAGCTTAGATAGAGGCAGAACTTGGCCAGGCCACCTAGAGCTCCCATGTGGGTGTGGTGACAAGACACCACTGGAGCCCCCTTAGCAATTGGAAGCATCTTTTCCTTGCAGCTCTCTCAGCTTCAGACTCATTGAGAACTTCTATCTGGGTACCCCTGGACTTGCCATTCCTCCCACCCCACCCTCCTTTCCACTTGCCAAAGCTCTAGAAAGGGCCCACTGACAGAAACCAAGCTAGAAGAAGGCTTTAACTCACCTCCCAGACCTTTCCACCCAGGCATTCCCCGACTCCCTAGACACCCTATTTCTTGCCTCAGTCCACATCCCCAAGTCTTGGAAGTGGGCTGAATAGGGCAGTGAGGTTCCCAGAGAGGACCCACTCTTCAAGTTTCCCGAGGTCTGTTCTAGAAAAACAAACAAGTCCCATTTTACCCACCTATACATTGGGTGGCCATGACCAATTAATTATTTTGACCCTGTGCTAAGTGGTTCCCAACCTTGTTATGGAGTTGAGTCAAAGGCAATACCTATGTGTGAAGTACTTTTTAAAGTCCAGAAAACAGTAAGATATTATACTGAACTCAGGCTCAACAGAAATTTTGAAACTGAAGGCCACAGAAAGAGCAGGAAACCTCCCCAGGCCGTCAGAAAAATGCTCTGTAATGGGTAAAAGTACAGTGGTAAACAGAGGATGGGTGGGTGTGGACAAGATGTAAAAATGTTGTGTGTCATGAAATCTCAAAATATGCAGATGTCAAACTCCTCTGATTGTGAAATGCTTGGGTCTGAGGCTTAGTGCCAGGAGATGCTTGCACAGCTATGTGAGTGGGAAAAGCATAGCCCATGGTTTCCAAAAGGGACCCAGGAGGACCTTGAAAGGTGGCATTCCTGATGCCCAGGTTGCTGGCTGTTTGCACATCCACTGACCCTCCAGACAAAACAGTGAGTGATCTGCTTTATCAAGTAAGACACATGATCGATAGCTTTACCCACAGCTAAGACCCAACCATGTGACCCCTACCCCATTCCTAACCCTCACCCAAATCCTGACCCTCCCCAACTCCTGCCCAACCCTGACCCTACTGTACATCAACCCTGAAAGCCCTGCTCCTAAGCTAAGCTTTATACCCAAAGTCCCCCTCTTCTGCCACCTAAATACTGAAGCCCTGAGGACCAGCCCCTGGAACCTGGGTTCATTTTTGCCAAAACTCATTTGCTATGAAGTTTTATAACCCTGCATACCACTGGTTAGGTGGCTTCAGCATCTATGCTTAAAACCCCAGGCACTGTCCTTCCTTCCCATTCCCTTGTGATCCTCCCTGAAATACAGCCTGGTAGCAAGGGCAAGGCAGGACATGGAGGTGGTATAGCTTCGTGGTTAGCATGGGCTCTGGTGTGTTAGCTGAGGCTGGGCTTCAGTCCCAACATTGTCTCTTTCTATCTCCATGACTTTGGTGGAAATTGCTAAGCCTTCCTGAACTTCATTTTCCTCGTCGGTAAAACGAAGGTAAGGACACATGTCTCAGGGTTCCCATGGGCTTCTGGCATGTGCGTGAAGTTCCTAGACAGACTCCTCCCTTGGCAAACGGCAGGTATTTTGTTACTATTCTATTTTAGAGGTGAGAAGTCAGGTTCAGGATAGCTACTTGCCAGCGGCAAGGCCAGGTTGTTTGAGTCCCAGTCTATCTAACAGGCTTCTAAAGGGAAAGCGATGCAGAAAATACAACCTAACTGAAGACTCCATGCTTGTTCTTAAATTCCTGTCAGAGATAAAGCCTGGATGTTACTCTTGGGCCCACCATGGACTTAACCCTGCATTGCTCATCAGCGATATCACGCTGGAGCCTTGGGCCATTCCCATTAAGGCGAAGTGGAGGTTTGGTCCTAGGGGGACAAGATGTAAGCAGGAACAAGGAGAAGGCCTTCTTCCCTTCCCCACATAAATACAACATGGGGCAAAAGTAGGTTTACAGTTGTGAGTACATGAAACACAGAGTTTATTCTTGTACTAATAATTATTAATTACAAAGAACTGTAAACCTACTTTTGCCCCACCCTGTATATATCATCCACTCTCCTGCTCTGCTGGTGTGGGGTAAGGTGGTGCAACCAGTCTGGATAGCAGATGGACAGTACATAACAAATTAGATAAACGCATATCCTGTAACCCAGCAACCCAAAATGAATTCTCACAGAGGACCCCAAGGACCTTGCTCAAAGCCTGGTCCCAGGACCAGCAGTATAGGCCTCATGTGGGAGCTGGTTAGAAATGCAGAGTCTCAGGCCCCCACTCCTGGCCTTCAGAATCAGCCTGCCTTTAACAAGATTCTCAGACGATATATACACATACTGTTTGAGAAGCGCTGCATAGGAGAGGACGAGTTTGACACTAATGATTGCACTGTTATTGGTGGGGGCAGGAGATGAGAAAGGTGAGACATGGTGGGTGAGTGCCATAGAGAGGAGGCAGCAGTTAGAAGGGGCTGGACCAACACAGATGGATCTTGAACTCCTGGCTCTGAGAGAAAAACTAAATGATAAATAATACAATGCTTTTAATGCAAATTTAAAATGCAGGACAACAAAACACACTTGGGCAGGGGGGATGGCAAGAACACATGAAAACAAAAGAAGCAATTCAATAGCTAGCTCTAGGGGCAGGCCAAGGGGAGTGGAGTATTCAGATAAAAGAGAATAAAGTGAGGGACCTTGCAGAGACTAAAGAAAAATGATATCATGAGCATAATTCCCAAAATTCCTTTAAATGTAGACTAAGTCATCTCCTTAGAGTTAAAAGTTAAAAGGCTTAAAAATGCAAGCCCAGGCAGAGTGAACATGCTGGCATGAGGGCCTTCTAAGCCTTTCCAGTTTGGTCCAAGAAGGGAGAGCTGTTGCACTGGCCTGAGTGACCTGGGCAGCCAGGTCGCGGTCTGTGCCTGTCCTCCCTCATCCCCCTGCAGCCTGCCTGACAGGATTGGAGTGGGGGTGGGGATCCAGTGACCCGTGTAGCCTGGCCAGAAAAATAATCAGATCAGGTGAGGAATGAATAACAAAGCAGAGGAGGTGTCAGTAACAGAGGGCCTTGTGTCTGAAAAAAGAGGGAGACCACTGCGGCAAACAAATGTCCTGGGGGCCACTGGAGCAGCAGGAGCAGGAGCAGGAGCGAGGGATGGTAGGACTTTCCTCTGCTCCAGGGAACAGGGATTAACGAATAGGAGCGGCCAAGACACCTGAGCGCCAGAGAGGGTGGTGTCCAGGGGGCGCATGAGCTGGGCCATCACTGAAGACAGAGCTGTCAGTGGCCACCCTAAGGGAAGGAGGTGGCTCTCTCCCTCAGACTCGTGTGTGCAGGGGAAAGGCGGCGGCTAGGAGGTGAGGGAAGGGGCTCTCCTCACCCAGCAGTCCGTGGCCGCAGAGGAGATGGGGGACCGGGTCATGGCGGGAGTGGGAGGCTGGCTGTGCTGCGCGGGAGGTCGCCCCACGAGCACTTGCGAGGTGCTGGAGCACAACAGCGCAATTCCCCAGGCTCAAGTGCCCCAGAGACGGGCTAGGGAGACGGTTGGAGGGCGTCGAGGAGGGCGCATTGACAGTAGGGGCAGAGCGGGGCGGACAAGGACCTGAGGATGGGAAGGAAATCCCAACCTAGTCTGGGATCAGAGGGCTGTGCTAGTCAGCCATCCGAGAAAACCGACAGCCCGGAATCGCAGCTCGAGGCCCCGGCGATCGACGGCGCGAGGCGCGCCCTCTGGCGGATATCTCCAGCTCTGGCAGCGAAGACCAGAGTTTGGCTGGGATTGGGAACCTTAGCTCACGCCACAGGCAAGCGTAGATTCGGGGACCAGGAAGGGTCACGTTCGGCCCACTGTTAGCACAGTGGCGGCTTCGTTGACTCCTCACCCCTTACTCCAAATCTCCACTCCGGGACCCCCACCCAGAAACGCAGAGGCATAGAGGACTGAGCTCCTGAGAATCCTGGAGAAGGAAGTATCTCATCTCTCAGGCTTCCCTGTGTCTCAAATTCCTGGCCCAGCCCTATTCTATCTTCCCATTTCTCCAGGAGTAAAGGGTCGTCTTCTGAGAGGTTCTGTCAGGGTCTGGAAGCAACCAACTTTGGGTATTTTTTTTTTCCTGCTGAGCAAAAATTTTCATCTATATTTTGGATATTGCATCCTTTATACTGCCTTCTTACATTTCAAATATTTTGTTTTAAAAATAAAAGAACTTGACTTAAGATCTGTTTTTAGCATATCTTCTGGCCTGTGTCTTCAAATGTCTAATATACAATTTTTGAAACTGATATGTGATACTGCATACTTGCAGAATATTGGTAACATGAATGAAAGTTGTGAAGCCCTCTAAACTGAAGGATACCACATAGATCTAAAAGCCAGAAGTTCTCTCAGGATAGGGCCCCTTCCTGTGTTCCTCTTCTACCTGTGCAAGCTGGGGTTCCCAGACATATGGAATTGCTGTTCATAGGCACCTTTGACTTGATTCTGATTTTAAAAGAACTGCTTCTGAGGTTCACCATTAGAAATTATGTAGATTGAGACTTCTGGTCAAGATGGAGGCCTAGACTGACATGCTCCATCTCCCTCCACAACTAAGAAGGACTACAACTACTGCAAAACCAGAAATAACCAAAAGTTCCAGAAAATAAAGCTACATGTAAGTCCAACATATGAAGTTATAAACAAGTGGTGCTCGTTGGGACGGGTAGGAGAGGCGAAGCCGGGGCAGAGAGGTCAAGCTGTGCTGGCAGCTGCAGCGACGAGCGGCGGGACTGCGATAAGCACAGACACCCGTATTTAAGGGGAGGCAAGAAGTGCCAGGGGAGCAGCCCCTTCTGCTGTCCAGACCTGTCAGATCGCAATTCCAACTCCAGGGAAGGCAGACCCCCACTTCCTTAGACTGTGAGGCCCAGAGGGTATGGGGACAGAGGAGGAGGCTCCCAGTCTCTCAGCAGAGAGTGAATGGAAGGAATCCATCTCAGACCCCCACCCCCACACAAAGCACCACAGTGTGGTGAGAAGGGTCGCCCGGTAGTGATGAGTGCATGGGGCTCCACCCCCTATAGTGTAGGAGGTGTGACAGCACCACCCAAGAAGGACAGGTAAACAAACCTGTCAGGATGGCAAGGATAATGATAGAGATACTGATCACGCAGCTGACCAGAAAGCAAATACATGAATTAATGAATGAACAGATAGATAATCTTTCTGAGGCTCAGTTCAGAGCTATAGTTATAAGACAGCTCACAGAAATAATAGCGGGACTTAATCAAGACGGGGAAGGAATGAAGGCTAATCCTGCTGAAATAAATGAAAACACATACGAAACAAGTGGTTAGGGAAAGAAAACCAGGGATCAAATTAACAAATTAGAACATAGGGAAGGAACAGTCAACCAGTGCAGAAAGAGGAAACAAAAAGTAAGGAAAATGAGGAGAAGCTCAGAAACCTCTGGGACAACTATAAGAGAGCAAATATCCAAATTATAGGGTTGCCAGAAGGCGGAGAAGAAGAACTAGAAATTGAAAAATTACGTGAAAAAATAATGAAGCAGAGCTTCCCTAACTTGGGGAAGGAAATAGACTTACAAGTCCAGGAAGCACAGAGAGTCCCAAATAAACTGGACCCAGGGAGAACCACACCAAGATGCATTATAATCAAAATGTCAAAAATTAAAGATAAAGAGAGAACCTTATAAGCAGCAGGAGAGGAGAATTATGTACAAAGGGGTCCCAATTAGACTATCAGCTGATTTCTCAAAGGAGACTCTGCAGGCAAGAAGGGACTAGCAAGAAATATTCAAAGTAATGAAAAGTAAAAACCTACAGCCACGATTACTCTATCCAGCGAAGCTGTCATTCAGAAAAGAAGGGAAGAGAAAGTGCTCCCAGGACAAAATAAAACTGAAGGAGTTTGTTAGATCCAAACCACTGTTATGTGAGATGTTAAAGGGACTGGTTTAGAAGAAGGAGGATCAAAGCTATGAACATTAAAATGAAAACTGTATCACAACAGCCAACAACAGAAGCTAGGGAATCGAAACAAAGGCAAAGGAAATAGGCAATAAGAGTGGAAAAAGAATTATAGTTATGGGGAACATATTGGGGGAAGGTCAGCGGGGAGAGAGAAGGGGGAAAGGGAGGGAGATGATGCAGGAATTAGGAAGCATAGTAGGAGGGAGTGGAGTAGACAGGAAGATGCTGAAAAGAACTATATGCACAACCAATGGGCATGGACTAAGTGGGGGGGACAACTGGAGGGAGGGGAGGTCATTGGATGGAGGGGAGAAGAGGGAAAAGAAATTGGGACAACTGTAACAGCATAATCAATAAAACATATTTTAAAAAAAGAAATTATGTAGATTACTGTAGAGTTTTGGTAGTTAACCTTCATCCAGTTAAGGAAATGCCTTTCCATTCCTAGTTTGCTAACACTTTGACCATGAATGGCTGTTGAATGATAAAATTGTTTCTTCTACATGTGTTATGAGGACTATTTGGTTATTCTGTTTTCTTCTGTTTACATGGTGAATCACATTTTGGGGTGTCTCTTAATATTAAACTATTCCTGGAAAACCCCATCCTGGTTCCCTTTTAATTGACATATAATTCACACACATATTTTACATATAAGTAAAATACACTAGTCTTAAGGGTACAGCTCAATGGATTTTTACATATTTGTGTGTGTACATGCAACTACCACCCAGATCAAGATATACAGCTTTTCCATCATCCCAGAAAGTTGCATTATGTTCTTTCCCAGTCAATACCTCCCCCCAAAGGAAACCACTATTCTGACTTCTATCACCAAAGATTAGCCTATTCTTGCCATTGGGCAGAACAAAATCATACAAAGGGTGCTCTAGTGTCTGGAATCTTTCAAGATTTCATCTGTGAGATTTATCCATGTTGTTGCATCTATCAGTAGTTTGTTTTCCTTTATTAGTGTGTAGTGTCCTTTTGTCTGAGAAGGCAACAATCTATCCACTCCCCTGTTGATGGACATTTGGTTTGTTTCCAAGTTTTGGCTACTATGAATAAAACTTCTATAAATATTTTTTAAAAGGTTTTTATTTACTTATTTTCAGAGGGGAGAAGGAAGGGAAAATAAGAGGGAGAGAAATGGCGATGTTTGAGAGAAACATCTAGGCTGCCTCTCACACACCCCCAACCGGGGACCTGGCCCACAACCAAGGCATGTGCCCTGACCGAGAATTGAACCTAGGACCTCTTGGCCTGCAGGACAACACTCACCCCACTGAACCATATCAGCCAGGGCTATGAATATTTTTGTACAAGTCTTTTAGTAGAAAGATGCACTCACTTCCCTTGAAGTGAAATTGTTGGACCACAGAATATGTAAATGTTCAACTTTAGTAAATACTGCCCCATAATTTCCAGTGATTTGTACCAAGAAGCGATTCCAGTGCTTTTTTTCAGCCTGTCCACCCAATTTATTGGTTGGAATTTCTGCTCTCTTCTGATCATCAGACATGGTATATACATTTCAGTGCCTCATTTTCACTTTTGCTTTGGCGATTTCTGAGAGGAGGAAATACCATCTTTATCACCTTCAAACTGCACAACCTCTTTCCTTTTTACAGCCAAGAATGCAAGGTTGATTTAACATTGAAAAAAAAAAGCAATTAATATAATTCAACATATTATCAAACTAAAAAGCTTTTTAAAAAAAGCTTTAAAAAACAGATGAGCATTTCAATTGATGCAGAAAATGCATTTGACAAAATCCAACATCCATTCTCACTTAAAAAAAAAAAAATCTCTTGTGAAGATTTAATGGCCAGATGGATAGGGCACTGGCTTCCTAAGCCAGGAACTGTGGGTTTAAGTTCCATCTGGGGTGAAGTAATTTATAAAAAATCTCTCAGCCAACTAGGAATAGAAGAAAACTTTCTCAACATTATAAAGGGCACCTATGAAAAAACCTACAGCTAATCTCATACTTAATTGTGAAAAAATTGAATACTTTTCCCCCCAAGATCAGGAAAAAGACAAGTATGTCTCTTCTCACCATTTCTGTTTAACACTGTACTGGATGTCCTAGCTAGTGAATAGGGCAAGAAGTATAAATAAAAAGCAAACAGATTGGAAAGCAAAAAGTAAAACTGTCTTTATTTGCAAACAGAATTGTCTATATAGAGAATGCAATGGAATCTATAAAAAAGCTCCCAGAACTAATAAGAGAATTCAACAAAGTAATTAATATGGGTACATCATCATGGTTATGATACAGGGTCAATATACAAAAATAAATTGTATTTCTCTGTACTAGCAATGAATGATCAGAAGTAGAAAATTTTACATAACATAAAGTACAATAAAAATATGAGCACTTAGCTCTGGCTTGTGTGGCTCAGTATATTGAGCCCCGGCCTGTGAACCAAGGGGTTACTGGTTCAATTCCCAGTCAGGGTACATGCCTGAGTTGCAGGCCAAGTCCCCCATTGGGGGTGTCTTGCAAGACACAACTGGTCGATGTATCTCTCACACATCAATATTTCCCTCTCTTTCTCCCTCCCTTCCCACCTCTCTAAAGTATATAAAAATCTAAAAAAAGAAAATATGAGCTTAAAGGGTAAATCTGACAAGAGATGAAAGCTCTGTATATTGAAAGCTAGAAAATATTGCTGAGAGAAATAAAAGAAGACCTAAACAAATGGGCAGATATATCTTCCTCTTGGGTTGAATGACACATAGTGTTAAGATGTCAATTTGCCCCATCAATACAATAAAATCAAAATCCCAGAATTTTTGCAGAAATTAACAAGCTAATTTTAAAACTCATATAGGAATTTAGGGGGCCTAGAATAGCCAAAATAACTTTGATAAAGAAGAAGAACAAAATTGGAAGACTAATACTACCTGATTTCAAGAGTCATCATAAAGTTATAGTAATCAAAAGGGTATGGTATTAGCATAAAGGTAAACAAACAGCCCTGGCTGGTGTGGCTCAGGGGATTGAGCACTGGCCTGTGAACTGAGACTGCCTGTTTGATTCTCAGTCAGGGCACATGCCTGGGTTACAGGTCAGGTCCTCAGTGGGGGGCGCACAAGGGGTGACTACACATTGATGTTTCTCGCCCTCTTTCTCGCTCCCTTCCCTTTTCTCTAAAAGTAAATAAAATATTTAAAAGAAAAGACAAATAGATCAATGAAACAGAGTAGAAGGTCTTGTACAACTGATTTTGACAAAGGTGCAAAGGAGATTTAGTGGACAAAGGATAGGCTTCAACTAATAGTGCTGAAGCCATTGGATGTTCACATAGAGAAAAAAAAACTTCAATTCATATCTGCACCATATATAAAAATTAATTCAAAATAATCATATGCCTAAATATAAACATTCTAGAAGAAAACACAGAGAAAATCAATTGTGACCTTGGGGTAAGCAAAGATTTCTTAGATAATATACCAAAAGCATAATCCATAAGAGAAAATTTTAATAAACTGTCCTTGATCAAATTTAAAATGTTCTCTTCTCCAAAAGACACTATTAAGAAAAAAGCAAACCTCAGAAAAAAAGCATTTGTAAGCCATACGATAAGGGATTTGGATTGAGAATAAAGAACCCTCAAAGCCCAATAGTTAAGTTTTAAAAGGGGGTGAAGGGATAGGAAGAACACAATGTGAACAGAAACTTTACCAAAGAAGATGTAGAGATCACAGATAGACACAGGAAGAGATGTTCAACATCTGAAGTCATTATGGAAATATGAATTAAACCCATACTACCTACCTATTAAAATGGCCAATACCAAGTGTTGGCAAGGATGTGGAGGAATTGCGACCCTCATACACTGCTAGCGGGAATGTAAAATGGGACCACCACTTTGGAAAACTGTTTAGGTGTTTCTTTAAAAGTTACACACACTCCTATGATCCAGCCATTTCATTCCTAGATGTTTACTGAGTTCTGTAATGCTTAACAAGCAAATAGTGTGCCTACGTACTGAAGAAACATATGATTTTCATTATTTTTACATCTCAAAACAAAGGCCAGGAAATAATATAAATGCATGTGATGATTTGGATATGGCTTTTTAAGTTCCTTGTTTTCAAATCATGACTGAATAAAATCTGTAACACAGAAGTCAAGCATTTTATACTGTAGGCTTGTATGACAACGAACTGAAAATAATTTAACATCGTTGTACTCTTACGATGGACTTCAAATCTATGTTGGACTGAAGAAAAGGCTGTGAAACCTCACTGTGGGCAATGAGTCATACAGCAAGATGGAGTGAAAATTAGAAGTTCAGCAGCAGAATGAAGGGGATATGGAGCACACTGCACAGTCTTCAGGTGCTTACAGAGCAAGCTCCAGAATTGGCATGGGGTTTGAAGGGAGTGGGGAAGCCTAGAAAAGGCTCAGTAGTGAAGGTGACAGGGAATTCTTAGAGAATAGGATGGCAAGCAACAGAGAGAGGGTCACACGAGGCTGAGCAACTCATATACTGTAACTTTCTCCTGTAAATCAGTCCAGGTGTAGTTTTTCTCCAGTGACACCGAGAAGGTCCAGAATCAGAGGTGCAAAATATTCAGAATAGGTTTTGAGGAAAGGCAGAAAGGAGTGAACAAGGGATTGGGCAAATTAGAGGCAGCTGAAGAGGGCTGCTCCAAGGATGGGTTTTATTAACAAAAATATTTTCACAAAAAATAATTATTTGAAATTTTATCTCGCAAAGGCTTTCTTTCATTTTTGTAGGTTCCATTACACTTTTTGCCTATATCAAAGAAAACCAGGCTTGTTTCAGGCACTGTACTAGTGGCTTTGCACACTCTCATTTGAGTCTCAACTGCCTTGTTGAGGTTGCTCTCTGAAGGACTTTCTTAACTCATGAACCAGTTTCTCTAGCACCAACGTGTGCTAACCTAGCAGCTTCATTTGCACTTAAAAATTGCTAGCAAGGATCAATACTTTTGTGGTTTATTTCCCTTTCTGTTTGTGTTACATGTTATAACCTTTGCCAAGGTAAAATTTCAATAACAAGTATGGATGGTTAATGCAAGAACTCTGCATCTCTCTCTTCCATCCAATTCTACTTGAAGATTATTAGTGGATCTCCATGTTTCCTTATCTTCTGGCCCCACACCACTCACCAGCCTGCCATGCTCTATCTACCACCCCATGCCACCATGTAGCCCACATGCCACCCTTGTTACTTAGTAGTCAAAGCCAAGGGTCAAGCCACTCATCGAAGCTGAGATCTTGTACTCTTTCTCTTTCTTCCTAAAAGTTTGGCACCATCGCCTTACCCCCTACTCTTTGTTCTACTGTGCCACCCCCCACCAAAGAAGTTGGTCTATGTTCATTTTGCTCTTAATCCACATTTATTAAATAATGGGTTTCTAATCAGCCTCCCACTTGGGTCTGGGAGCTTCTTGATTTCTTCTAACCACTTATTGAGTGTCCAGCACATGCCAAGAACTGTGCAAGGTAAGGTATGTGTCTATTTCCAGGAATGGAAGAACGTTGAATGTACACATGAACACATGAGACTGGTTTAGGTGAGAACTAGCCAGATCCAAAATACCATGTAAAATGTTGACAATTTCAACTCAGCCTTTGCTACTTCCCAATCGCAGAGCTGCTGTAAAGAGGGAGCCCCTCCAAGATCTTTGTTAGGCACATATGAGTTCTGGTGAGAATGAGTATGTGAAGCAGCAGGGAGGACATAGTGGCTTCTAAACAGTGTGAGGTGAAAGGTCCAAAGCTGGAGACAGCCCAGAGGCAGCCCCCCAACCCTTAAGCTCATGGTTTGGGAGACCCGCTCCTTCACACAGGAAGATGCCACTCTCTTCTTCCATGCCTTTATTCGTGACAGCAATGGAAAAGAACAGTGCCAAACAGAGCGGACATCCTGGCCCAGCACGTGGGGTGGCAAGCAGGCCCTGCAGGGCCATTGGCACATTCAGCCCCAACCCAAGATCCAGTCTACCCAGGCCATGTCCCCGAATGGGCAGGAGGCCGTCTGTCCAGTTTGTATGTGTGGATCAGTCTGTCTGAGTGTCTGAGCCGCTGCTTGCAGGGCACCCCCATCCTCGGCACATGGTAGGGGCTGTTAGGAACACAGCGTGGCATCCCGCGGTGGACCACTGGGCCCTGGTGCTGACCATGGAGGATAGGGCCAGGGGCTGGAGGTGGCGGGGGGCCAGACACAAAGTTCACTACAGGGCCACATCCTACAAAAGAACCAGTCATTTATCAGAGTGGGCTTCCAGCTAGGGTCAGCCCAGCTTTGCCTTTAGGCCACTCTGGTCCTGCAGGGTGAGTTTCTTTGGGCTTCAGTTTCCCCATCTGCAAAATAGCAATACTATTTCCCTACCTCTGGAAACTGTGACAATGAACTGACTAATGAGTCTACAGATGCTGTTCCAGACCCAGCTATGACTGAACCCAATCCTTGGTGGGGGGCATAAGGGTGATCCAACTGCTCTCAGCTTGCTTAGGCACAGGGTGCTAAGCCAGGGAAGGTTCAGGGGGAGGCTGGGAAAGGTGTATCATGAGGCTGCAGAGGCACCTACCTACGTGGGGTGGCATTGAGAAGTCTTCTGTTGTATTATAATTGAAGAATTCATGGGGTGGGAAGGGCTGGCATGGGAAAAAAGGGTTATCCTGGGGCAGGGATGGAAATGGGGGAGGGAGGGAGGGTTGAGGAAGAGGGTAGAGAAAAGGCATGGGAGGGGGCAAGGGAGAGGGCAGGGTTGGGGGCAAGGCCAGCTGCTCCCTGAAGTCTGGGGGCTGCCCCTGGCTCCCCTGGAACAGATGATCCGGCTCTGGCCAGTCCTCAATCCATGGGTCTAGGAATGGGATGATTGTTTTAGGCAGGCCTGGGAGGCCAGGCTGCGTGAATCTGGCCCTCCACAGTTCTAGAGCTCTACTCCCTCCTCTAGGTGGCAGCACCCTCTGCTTTCTACCCAGTGTTCCTCATTGCCTCTCATTTCAGGCCAAGCCCAAGGTGTGATCCTTCTCTTTGCCTTTCTCAAAAGCCAGTGGGTCAACATTTGTTCTGATCTTAAGCTTTCCTCCAGTCTTCTCCCTTTGTTGGCCCAGTTCCTGTATCTTTAGTTTTCCCCTCTGAGCAACTCCCCACAGACCAATTAATAAGTTTACTAAGTCTTCTCTCTTAAAAATATATAAAGATCCTGCCACTACCTTCTCCTCATAGCCCCCTGCTCCTTTAAAACTTCCAGAGTCCTGTGCCCAATTTCCATTCCCTCATCAACTGCTCACTGCCTCTTTTAAGCCTGCTCCAATTCTTAGACACTTTTCCCACTAAATGTAGCCACTTCCTGGCAAATTTAACAAATTCTTTTCTTCCTGACAATCACATGATATGGCCAATATCCTCATCCTCCCTGAAAGTGCCTCTACCTTCATCTCCTTTTGTTTCCTCCATTAGCACCTCTTCCCTTCCAGCTCCAAAACATCACCACTCTTCTGTTGTCTCCTTCACGGTTCACACTCACGCCCTCAGTTTCCATCTCTGCAAACACCACCAACTCCAAATCTACTCCACAGTTCCATGGTACCTGAAACAGAACTGCCCTGACCAAACTCACCAACTCAGCCTCCCACCCAGCTGTGCCTTCTGACATCTCTATTTCTGTACTCTAAACTGGATTCAGAAGATCTGAGGCACCACAATCTAGCCTTACATCTTTAGAGCATTCTTCCTGTGCTGGGAATCAGTTCTCTCATCTTAAAAAAACAAACAAACAAAAACACCAAGGAAATTGGACCATTATATAACCAAAGTCCGAATCTACCTCCCTGATCTCCCTGATGCTCCAACTCCTGGCTACCAAGTCCCAGAAGTCTGCCTCTTTGACATTCCTGGTCTTTCTGTGCTACCATCCCTTCCAGTGCTGCAACAAACAATCTTCTAACATAACTCAGGTCTCCCATTCACCACACATTACCCTGTGGGTACTGTGTACATAGCGATTGTGCTGGACACTGGGGCCAAAAGGGGTGAGTTGTCAATAAGAGAGGCAGGAACTTTTCCTTTTGAGGACAGGATCCAGAGGAGAAACAGACATGTAAACCATCAGCCATGATGCCCATTTTGTGAGCAGACAGGAACTGAGAGGCTGACAGCAATAGCCGAGGGGCTTCTTTGCTTCTGCCACACTGCCTGGAGAGCCCTTCCTAACACCCTCCACTTCCATGCCTAGCTAAATGTATACCCACTTATCTCCTCTTCCTCTGCAGGGTAGAGATCTTATGACATGCTGACTCATGTGCTCAATGCATGTATAAGTTCATTTGTGTACACAGAGATCACTATACGGCTAGACCATACAGAACCAGAACCTGAACTGCAATGTTGCTCCTGTGATCTCACCCTCCCCAGGGGATGAGGAAGAAGCACTCAGGGTCCACAGCAGTCCTTCAAGGGGCCTCTGCTCCCCTGGAGTACCTCTGTCCTGTTCTGTTGTGAGCCCTGTGCTCTGAGGGCCCTCTCTACATCACTACCCTCCCCACCTGTAATTGGGCTCACCAAGGGAGTAGTCATGCTTAGGCAGCTCCACGCCCCAGGCATCAGCCACATGGGTCAGAAGCAAGTGTGAGAGGTGGCGGTGGGCATGCTGGTCCCAGTGGACACCGTCCCGGTGACGGTGCCGTACTGCATGCCGGAAATGAAAGTGGAGATCCAGGACATCGAAGCAATGATCCCCAGCCAGCGTAGCACTGTAGAAGTTCCCTTCAACCACATCCCGCCGCAGAGAGCCTGCCAGTGGCTGAAGCTGAGAGAAAGTGCAGCATTCTAAGAGCCACAGAATGAAGCAGGGTGGGGAGAGAGGGTCCTCTATTTACCAATCAACTGTCCCCTCCCCCATCTGGATGAGCTTAGTCACTTGCCTCGGGCAGAAGGAAACCCCCAGTGACACGCTCCCCCAGGGGCATCGCCATGTTCCACACCAGTAGGCAGGAGTCTGGCAACACCTGGTCCATGCGCACAAACACCCGCTCCAGGTTCTCTCGGTAGCTCTCCATTGAGCAGCGGCCATACCTATTGGGCAGCACATAGGGTGGGCAAGAGCACAGGGATAGACAGCCTCTGAGCCATACCTCCACCCCCAACCGGTATTTCCCCTCCCCTCGCCTCAACCTGGAAAGATCCCAGAGGCAGGAGTTGATGATCACCAGGTCCGGGGCAGGCCCATATGTCAGCTCCTCCAGGACGCCCTCGAGGTATTCGGAGTAAACTCGGGTGAGGAAGTAGAAGCGCACAAGGTGGTGGCCAGAACCCGAGCAGAACTGGCGGACCTCCCGGTACTGTGTCCCGTTGTGCAGCTCGCCCAGCTGACCCCCAGCCACCAGCTGGTCCTGTTCAAAGCTCAGCTCCCCCTGCCCACCCCCACATCAAGCTGATCAGACCCATGCCAGGGAGGAGGACCCTGCCAGGCCAGGGTCTGTGCCCACCCACCACTGACAAGACTACCAAGCTTCGCTCACCTTGGCTTTCAGCTGGGCGGCAGTGAGCAGTGAGTCTTTCTGGAGCAGGAGCACCAGGTCCTTGTACACAGCTCGCTGAACTGCAAGGATACAGATTACGGGGCTAAGGCAGTCCTCACCCCATCCCAGCTTCTCCCAAGTACAGGCTCCCCATCTTCCCTGGGCTGGCGCTGTCCAACACCACCTCTGTGGAGTGTAGATTTTGAGGTGAGAGGAAAGGTGAGGTTCAAAAGTCCTGGCACTAAGCCTCTGATCCTTCTAGTTGTCAAACACCCCCAACTTAGTATACAGTGACCAGAGATCACCTAGCAGAAATCAGCCAAGTCACGTGGGAGACAAACACCACAATCCACTGCTCCCATAATAGAAATTATAGAGGATGTCAGGTAGAAAAAGTGCTAAGCAGAAATGGGTGAAAAGCTTGACAGGCTCTATCTGTCAGGACACCTGCGTTAGGTGCACAGGGAAATAAAATGAGAAAACCTACTGGACTGGAACAAACTAAGGGTCAGAGCGGAGGTTAGAGATCGACACAAAGGGTACAGATTTAGAAAATAGGCTGCAGTTGCAGGGCTGGGAAGTGTGATCCTGGAGGAGCACTCACTTGAGTCCCCCAAGATGACCACGAACTTGTTGTGTAGCAGCTGTTGCACTTCCGAGGCCTGGAAGTGGACCATGGCGCCTCGCAGCGGGCGGCGCGGCTCCTTGTTCTTCGGACAGAAGACCATGCCGCCGCTGACAACAAGGGGCTGCAGGAAGAGGCCACTAAGCCGTGCGAGGGTGGGGGCTCAGGGCAGGTTGGCCCCAGGGCCGGAACCAGGATAAATGAGACATCTGTCGGCCCCTCCCGGCCTGGCCTGGGCTACGGGGACCAGACGGTGGCGGTGGCAGTGTGGGCCCCATGGTGGCGCGGCCCTCAGTCACAGCTGGCACCAGAGGCGGGGAACCGCTGGGCACGCAGGCCCCTAGGGCACTGAAGCGCTTACGCGCGGCGCCGCCCAGCGCCCCGCCACGTGCCCGCCGCCGCCGCCTTGCGCATGCGCGCGCGCTCGCTCGCGCCAATTACCAAGTCCCGGGGCTCCAAGCAGTTCACCCGCGGCCAAGGCAACCTTGCGCACTGCGCGCCTCGCCTGCAGTGAGCTTCGAGCCTGGCCTCATGTTCCCACGCCCCGGGAGGTCGGTCGGTGATGCACAGTCCCCGCCCCACCGAGCCTGTGCGACCCGGTTAGATGTTGGTGCGCAGCCCGGCGCCCAGCGTGCTCCATGCGTGCGTCGCGGCGGCCCCGACGGCGCCTAGGGCCTCGGCGCCCGGGGCGACGACGCTCACAGCTCCCACTTCCGCTCACCCATGTCCTGCCCTGCGCTATCCTTAACGCCAGAGGGGGTAGGAAGGACGCAAGACCCGCTGCCGTCTCTGGGCAGCGGCCAGGGCCGGAGCCGCCCAGGCGGGCACAAGTCCCGGGTGTGGGCGGGGGAGCGGCGTTGGCCGAGTGCAGCTACCCACAGTGCTGATGCCTGTGGCGGGGGCCTTGCCACGTGATCCCGGCGAGCGGAAGCGGAAGTGCCGGCCTGGAGCCCGCGTTAGGCAGGCGTCCTTTCAGCCCTGTCCAAAAGCCCCCCTGCACCAGCCATGGACTGCTACACCGCGAACTGGAACCCGCTCGGGGACTCCGCCTTTTACCGGTGAGCTGCCCCGCCCTCCCGCCTACGGCTTGGCTTACCCGGCTTGCCCGCCGGCTGGAGTCTCGGGGCGGAGCCGGCAGCGCGCGACCCTGTCACTCCGTGCGCTGGGGTCCGCCTCTCTCCAGTTTTCTCCTGGCGTCTGCCACTTAACGTACAGCAGCTGCGTGTAGCTAGAGATCGGTCCAGAGAAGGAAACTGAAGCAAGCCTGATGGTCACAGAAGTAGGGGCAAACCCCAACTCTGAAGCCTAGGTCTGTCGGCCTCCGGAAGGATGCATAGATCACGTTGAAAGAGGCCACCCACTGGTGACAGCGAGTGCCCAGTTTCCTGCGGGGAGGTGCTGCTGAAGTCAGACGACAGGGGCGCCCCGAGGGTGGGGGACGGGATCGATCACCCGGCGGGCGGAGTAGCAGTGCTGACCAAGGCTGGGAGAAGGGAACGAGTCGTCAGTGAATCCACGGGCAGCTCAAGTGAGCACTTCCAGCTAGGGGCAGCCTTCTCGTTCGAGTCGTAGAATCCTAAACTATTAATCTTTCTAAAGTGTAAACTCATTACATCATTACCCTGGTACAAACTACTATTGTTAGATCTATAAGTCGGCCCCTATTTATCTCTTCAACTTCATTTGCTCCTCTCCTACCCGAATTTTGCGTTCAGTTGCACAGAACAGGACCTCACTATACCATAAGGTTTCATGGCTCCCTGTGTGTTCACCAACCTGCAGTTCCTTCTGTGGGCACTGCCATTTCCTTCTTTATCTCTCTGGAGAATTCTGGCTCATCCTTCAGGACTTACAGTTGTAGGGTCTTTTCTGAAATCTTCCCTGACGTAACCCAGTAGAGACAGCTGACTCCTTTTGGCTCCAGTGCCAGGGCCTGTTATGTAGAGCAATGTTGATTTCTTCTGCTAAACCAACTTGCTTAACGGCTGAGAGCATATTTCTTGCATCTCTTTATCCCCAATGCATATTTAGAATAGTGCCTGCTACGGAGTAAGTAGTCGCTCAATAAAGTTTTTAAAAAGCACTTTATTGATTGCAACTAAAGATCACAAAGACATTTCCTTCGGGTCTTATTTCAATAGAAGACAGCAGTTTGTGCTAGTGAAACTGTATACCATTGTTATTCATGTATTAAAACTTCTGTGTAGATTTTGATTTAAAAAATTTCAGCCCTTAAGAGGAACAAATGCCTAGTGGCAATTTTTGTAGCTCAATTGCATTTGTTGTTTATTTCTAATTATTATCATAAATATCTATACAATATGGGAAAAAATTGCAGAAGTTTAGTTAAAATCAGTGAAGTCAGTAGGAAATAATGAAATTAACTTTTGGTGGAGAAGGGATGTCAGCTGGCATGTAATTTAGTGTTTAGAACACAGCATACACTTTTGAAAATATGAACTTGTATTACTTTTGGAAATGCATGTTGCCTACACAGGTTTGTTAAATAGGAGTGCACTAGAAATGATGACCTTATTACTGCAGAACTCCTGTTCATGATATGAAGTCTTAGGTTTGTTGATACACCAGTAAAGTTATAAGCGAGTGTAAGTGCTGACGGCATACCATAGACATGACCTGTGTGGCTAGGCTACGTTTATCTGTGTGTGCTATGCTGCCATAAAGAGTAGAAGTCTAAGCCTTGCTGTGGAGCATATGTTATTTTTGCAAATAGACATTGTGCCTTTCTGTGTACTATACACTTTGCTAAGTACTTTATCTGTAGTAACTTAAGTCTCACAACCTCACTAAGTAGGTATCGTTATTAAACCCATCTTACTGATGAGAAACTGAGGCACAGAGAGATTAGGTGACCAGGTTACACCGTTAGTAAGTAGTGGAGTAAGAATTTGAACCCAGCCTCATTTTAGAAACCTGTGCTGACACATAGGTTTGTTTGTTTAACAGGAAAATAAAATAGCATGTTCTAGCTCCCTCACCAGAGTGGAAATGTTTTGAGTGCAGTTACTTGGGGTTATTTGTATTTTTCCATAGCCTTATGCCAGGACTTAATATATGTTCAAGTAAAGTGAATGAATGATAAACAAGTGACAGACCGTGCATTTTGAGTCCTTTCTATAAGACAGAATTTTTTTCATTGGAGGTAGTGTTCTGGAAAACTTACTAATTTGGGAAGGCAAGGAGAGGGAATGGTGACTAATTCTTGGGGGGGGGGGGGGCGTGTCAGAATTTTAGCCATTTTTATCCTAAAAACCAAACTTGGGCTACTCCTGTTAATTTTGCTCAATCCTTTGCCAGGTCGAGTGTTTATCAACCAATAAGAAGACATGGGCCCTGTCTGCCCCATAGCACTTAACAGCCAGCAGGGGAGACTGTTGATAAACACTAATGACTCAGTATCTGTTTGATCATAATCACTGCAAAGGAGAGATATAGAGTCCTAAGACAGAATATAACAGACTAGTAAATTGGAGGTAAAGAACATAGGTGCAGGGAGTGGGACGGAGAAGAGCATATACAAAGGTCCTGAGGCAGGAGAGTAGTGCACTCTCAGTGACCTGAAAAAAAGAGCCAATGTGGCTGGAGTGCCACAGGGAGGGTTGGGGGCAGACAAGAGATGAAGTTGATGCCTTTCTCTAAGAGGTCACAATCTGCAGGGCCTTCTAGGCCACCTTTATTTGAAGAACAGTGAGAAGACTAAATGAAAGGATCTTAATGAAAGGATTGATATGATTGGATTGTAGGTGTGTGAGTGTGTTTATTTTAAGTCTCTTCTAGAGGCAATGGTTGGGGAGTGGGGCAAGTTGGAAAGGGCAAGCAAGAATGGAGGCAAAGGAGGCTGGTGGAATAGAATAGGGAGAGGTTGATGGTGGTGAGCACTAAGGCAGTAATGGTGGAGATGGAGAGAAGGGGGCTGGTCTGAAGGGTATTTAGGAGGTAAACTTGAAGGAGATTGTGATGGATTGCACTTGGTATGGAAGATGACTTGGGTTTTTGGCCTAAGATACTAAGAAAACAAGAATTGAGTTTGGTGGGGAAGAGGGTAAGTTTGATTTTGAACATATTGTTTCAGGTTCCTTAGAAACATCCTTTATGATCAAAGACGGGGAAACAGAAGATACATTATACGGGGTGGGCAAAAGTAGGTTTATAGTTGTGAGTGCATGAAACAGTTTATTCTTGTATGTATTATATTTTTTTCATACAAACAACTGTAAACCTACTTTTGGCAACCCCTATATATTTCTGAAGGTCTTCTTAGAAGTAGACTATTTTAGTAGGTTTTTTGTTTGTTTGAGGGTTTTGGTTTTTTTTTACACATATAAAGATGAATATTTTAAAAGTTGTCGTTAAATACATATGATATAAAATTTACTATCTCACTCCTTCTAAACTACAATTCAGTAGCATTTGGTATTTTCACATTGTTGTGCAACCACTATCCAGAACTCTTTCATTTTGCAAAACTGAAGCTCTGTACCCATTAAACAATAATTGCTCATTCCTCCCAGCACTGCTCCCCCACCCCCGGCCCCCAGCCCTAGCAACCACTGTTATGCTGTTTTCTGTTTCTATGAATTTGACTACTTTAGATAGGTCATATAAGTGGAATCATACTGTATTTGCTTTTTTGTGACTGGTTTATTTCACTTAGTGTACTGTTGTCCTCAAGGTTCATCCATGTTGTAGAATGTATCAGAATTACCTTCCTTGTTAAGGCTGAATAATATTCCATTGTGTGTGTATATCACATTTTGCTTCTCTATTCATCTGTTAGTGGACACTTGAGTTACTTTTACCTCCTGGCCGTTGTAAATGATGCTGCTGTGAACATTGGCATACAAATACCTCTCTGAGACCCTGTTTTCAGTTCTATTGGACACATACCAGAAATGGACTAGCTAGATCCTATGATAATTCTGTGCTTAATATAATTATTTTAGGAATCGTCATACTATTTTCCATGGTAGCTGAACCATTTCACATTTCCAGCAACAGAGCACAAGAGTTCTTTAGTGGTAGTTGTTTTTGAGGCAGATTGGAGTCAAGGAATTTCAGGGGTGATGATGCATTCTCTTTAGGACCTGGATATTTTGTAATTAGTAGATTACTCTCCAAGGCTGGATGTGATGTGCTTCTTCATCCCCAGGTCCGTTAGCCTAGCCTGAACAGGCTGGAGATCATCTGTTTTTATACGAGATCTCTTCTCACACCACACTTTTCCAGCAGTTTACTGCACTACCACAAGAATTTCTTCAGTTTCCTGGAGGGGACTGGAATTGAGGCTACCAGAGCTAGGTTAAGTGGTTTCCTGGCTTTAGAATCCAGGGTCCATTTACTGCTGCTGAGGGTATTTCCACTTCTGGAACCTGCAAGAAGAGGAGGAAAGATATAACCGGCCTTCATCATTGAAGGTGTGGCCTGTCCTCACGAAGTCTATTCCCCTGGGCTTTTCTGAGAGGCTGCACTACTTGCTCCCCCTCGCTCTGCTCATTCGTACCCTATGACCTTCTGGAGGTACAGCTTGAGTCACCACACTGTCCCTGAGAAGCCGCTTTTTTTTTTCTCTGAGAAGCCTTCTTTACCTTGAAGGCTTGAGGACATGGTCCATTCTTTGATGCTCTTCACTACCTGACCCTTACTCCTGTACCCCATACAGAGGCTCTGTCTCCTTCCCACGCTAGTCTGTGTTGCTGCCAACCTGGACTGCATCCCTCAGCCTCCTAAGCATCTCAGTTCTTGCCACCTTTCAGGGTAACTTAACCGATCACCTGGCTTCATGGTTCAAGTGATGATACCCACCTCAGCCACCCTGTGCTCATCCTGAACTGCTCTGCTGCAGACATTGAATTCAGACAGCCCCCTCTCTGGCCACAAGCTCCTGTCCTCACTGACACTGATGCCCTGTAATACACCTGTCCTTCAGCCTCACTGGAATCCTCACCCCTGGAGTCCTCTGTCCTCTTTGTATCCACATGCAGAACTTCTTTCTATAAACGTGTCCCTTCCTGTCCAGCTTGGTGTACATACTGCCATGGTCAGACAGTTTCTGTCTTGCCTTTTCCCTGACAGCCTTGTTCCTTTGCCCTTTGGTTACCCCCGACTGGCACAGAACCACTCCCAACACATCAGCCACTCACCATGTCTGTGCCTGTACACAGGCTGCTGAATACTGCTGTGAGGGTCAGTCACAGGCAGGTTGGGTCTAGTACAAATCCATGACTTCCAGCCTCAACCGGGCCCTCATAGTCCTGTTCTGTGGGGTCAGCCTACACTCACCACAAGGGCTCTGCTTTCCTTTTAGAGGATTACACGAAGAAACATTTAATTGTAAGCAATTAAAACATTTTGGAAATATTGAACATTGAAGTCTCCTTGGTTCCTCCTTTCAACCACTGACTTCACCTTGTGTTTCCCAGAGAACTGGAAGCCATTGCACAGAAGGACCTAGGCTTCCCGGAACCAAACCTGCCCGCTGTCTTTCCCATCCCTCTGAGGAAATGAGCACATGTTTCCCTACCTTCTCAGAAACCATGCTCTGTCCATCCGCACCCTCCCTCAGCCAGTGTTTCTCCTGATGTTGTCCAGGACCCCTTGCATCAAAATCACCTGAGATGCTGGCTACACGGAGCTTCCTAAGCACAATCTACTGTGTTATCTCTGGGATTGGTTCTGGGAATTTGATCTGTAGTTTAACAAGCACGCAAGTGTTTCTTTGCAGCAGGGAAATTGAGGGCCACTGCTCTACATTGTTTTCCACCGTCCCTACCCCCAAGTGCTTCCTACCAGATTTCCAGTATACTCAAATCTCCCCATCCGAACAAAAAATAAACTTCCCTATTCAAAGTATAAACTCCTCCTTTTCCCATCTTTTTCTTCCCTGTCCCAAAGGTCTGAAAGCTGCCGTCTATCTTGCTTCCTTTTTCTGTCTTCCTAGTGACTATTCATTCTGGTCTGACACCCTGTTCTCAGTGACATCCTGTTACTGCAGTGGACACAGCTCAGGTCTCATCTGAGCTTGACTCCTTAGAGCATTGCATAGATATGAACCCCCCCTCCCCCCTTTCTTGGAAATTGTATTTAACCTTTTTTTCTGAGAAGTTTCAAATGTACAACAAAATAGCATAGTAGAATGAACACCTATAGCCATCATTTAGGCTTAAAAATTGTTATGTGGCGATATTTGCTTCCACTATTTTGGAAATAATGCTTCCATTATATTAGGAAAAGTTCAATATAAATATGGTAAATGTACTTTAATGAAAATCCATGTACTCATTACCCAGGTTCAACAAGTGTCAACAGTTTGCCATTCTCTTTTCACCTAACCCTCTCCACCAGTACACACACACTTTTATGGGACTATTTAAAAACAAACCCAGCCATGACCAGTGTGGCTCAGTTGGTTCGGCATCATCCTGCAGGGCAAAGAGTCTCTGGTTCAATTCCCAGTCAGAGCACATGTCTGGGTTGTGGGCTGATCCCAGTTGGGGCACATGCAAGGGGCAACTGATCGATAATTCTCTCTCACATCAACATTTTGTTTCTCTCCCTCTCTTTCTCCCTCCCTTCCCCTCTCTAAAAATAAATAAAGTCTTTTAAAACAAACCCAGATGTATCTTTAATCGAATATTTTTTCTGCTATATTTTTTAAAGTAAATTACAGACAATTTCAATGTGTATTACTTTCATTAAAGGAAATTATAGTTTCCAATAGAACTATAATATTATTTCACACTTAACAAAATGAACATTTAATATCATATAATATCAAACTTCTCCAGTTGTCTTTAAAGTGTCTTTTTAGAACTGATTTGTTCAAATCAAGACCCGAATAAGAATTACTCATTTGCTTACCTCTCTTAATTCTCTTGTAAATTTGAAACTTACTATCCCCACTCCCACCCCTGCCTTTTGTTTTCATGACATTGACTTGTTTAACAGATAAGTCACTTTCTGGATTTGTCCCATTGCTTCCTTATGTAGCCTTTGAACTTTCTTTGTCATAGCCTTTATTCCCGAAACTGTGTTACTTCTAAAGGCGTGATTAGATTCAGGTTGAATATTTTTGGCAGAAATGCTTTGTAGGCGATGACATGGTGTTTGTATTGTATCACATCTGGGGTCAGCATTGTATTGGGTTGTCTACTATGAGGGAAGTTGACATTAACAAGGGGGTTAGGATGGTAATGGCCACACCCTCTGTTGTGAAGTTATATTCCCCCCCTTTATAACAAGCAAGAGTGGGGTACTACACTGGTTACATCAGTATGAATCTCACTAGGAGACCATATACTGATCAAACAGGTGAAGTTTCATGTAAAGAACTCTTAAACTATGATAACAAAGTAACTGTAAAATAAAATAAACTCTGTCCTCCCGTAGGGCTGAGGAGAAAGGACAAACTTAGAAAGGCAGAGGGTGGGGGGGATGCTCTCCCAAGCTGGTGTTCCAACCGTGATGAAAAGGGTAGAGTTGTAGCCCACTGGATGGTAGAGAAGTTTGCTGGTTTGCCTGGGCCAGAGCTGGTCCACAGTTACTGGGCAAGCAGGAAGCAGCCCTCCTAGGCACAGATGGGACACAGGTGAGTCACAGCTGGTGGCCAGGCTCACAGGCTTGCACAGGGAGTGGGAGCACCAATGCGAGCGGGAGACCTGGAGCATGCAGTGTCTGTGTGGAGAGAGCCACAGGAAGATGGGCTCCAGTCTAGGCCAAGGCTGTGAGGTCATCAGGGGATTGTGGCCATCCAGGTGTGTGATTGTGGCAGAGCACCACCAGGTGTCCTCATACCCACATTGCTGGCTGACTGGTGCTGCTGGAAACAGCCAGAGAGCCCCCTCCTCCTGCAGTGCCCCTGCAGTGCCCCCTACTGAGAAAGGTTAACATCTAGCTCACTGTGGAGCACGCATTGAAGGGTGAATTTGGAGCTGACAAACAATAAATTGAAAACTGACCCAGTCTGCCTTTTGGCTACTCAGCTTCTATGTGCACTCTCTATGCACTTTTGAACTCCCTCCTTCTTACAAGTAAATAATCTTTCCCAACATGAGAAGACATATAGTCTTAAAAGTCATTATATCCATCACTGTATTAATTTCACCTCTAGTCCCTCTGAATATTCATTGTGTTCCCAAATATTAAATTGTAAAGTTAATCTCCAATTATTTGTGTATAAATAAAAATGGGAAGGGAGAGAAGATAATGGCTAGTATATACATATAAACACATGCATGTAACAAATATGGAGAAAATATGCAAAGTGACTATACTCTTAATTTCTGTTATCAGTCTTGAGATCACAGTTGATATCTATGGCTTCCATCAACTGCCCACCCTATATTTCCCTTGCCCTCGGCCAGAACCTCCACTGCCCTGGGTTCTTCACATAACAGAGTGACCCAAACCTTCATTCCTCAGTCATTCTGCCTTTTTTGGTTGCTGAGGTTTTTCATTAACCTTTACTGTTAGATATGGAAGTACTAAGAGGTGCTGCAGAGGACCCCCCTGGGTGTCAGACATAGTCCTCCTTGCTTCTATTGTATAGCAACAACTCGATTTCCCCTTGGCGATCAAGGATAATCACTATCCAGTAAATTGACTCCATTTTTGTTCACCTATTTGTTCAGTGACATAAGATGGCACTCTGGTGGAAACATTCTTCCCATGGAAACTAAGCTCTCCAAACCAATAGATCTCAAAGTTACTGGAACTGAAAGCAGCATCTTTGCAAGAGTTATTAGGTATAATAATGAGAAGAGCCACTGTCACTGCTACCCCTTAGTTCCGGGTCCCATGTATTCAGACTGTGGAGGAAACAGCACCATATAATAGCCTCTGATGCGTAGCATAAGCTGTACCCTGTAAGACAGAGCCCCATCCTTTTAGGATACTGTCTCTAATTGGTGCTGTTACTAAGTTGTCAGTGAATTTAGGCCATCCACTTCTGGGTGATGGGGTATATGGGAAGACTAATTGGTTCCATGGATCTGAGCCACTGCTGCACTTTCTTTTTTGTGAAATGAGGTCTTTGATTAGATGCAGTGCTTTGCAGAATGTTACACCATTAGATAAGGCATTCTTGTAAGTCCACAGATAGTGGATGCTGGCAAAGACATTATAGGTAAGGGCCCTGGCTGGTGTTCCTTGGTTGGAGCATTGTCCAGTACACCAAAAGATCGTGGGTTCGATTCCCAGTCAGGGCACATAGTTAGATTGAGGGTTCAATCCCTAGTTGGGGTGTTTACAGGAGGCAACAATGTTTCTTTCTCACATCGATGTCTTTCTCCTTCCTCTCTAAAATCAATGTATATTTTAAAAATAATAATAATAATAAAGGCATTACAGATAAGGAAGACAAATCCACATCTAGATTGTGTCTGTATTCCAGTGAGGACAAATCTTTTTCCTCTTCATGATGGGAGAGGTCCAGTGTAATCAAGTTGCAGACTGGTCCCCCTGGGAATAGTACCATATAGGAGCCATGTATTGGTCTCTGCTGTTGACAGATTTAGTCACTCAGCAGTAGTGTTAGCAAGGTCAGCCTTGGGGAGGGAGACTCCTAAGACATGTCCTCCAGCCGAAGTCATCACAGGATTTTCAAGCCAAGAAAAGTGAGTCTCTTCAGATAATGAAATGCAAACCACTCTGCTAAGGGAGACTCAGAGTGAATTGGGGGTTCAGGACTGTCATCTGGGTCTAGCCAGATATCTTTCTTCTAGTTTTCAGGATTCCTTTCTTTCCTGATCCGTGCCCTAAGTTTCACATGAGAAATGGCATGTTAGTGAATTCTACTGTTATAATTTAACAACCCACATAATTAAATTTTGCTTTTGATATTTAGCGGTAGCAGTTGTGTGGCTGCAATAAATACAAAATTCTTTTAAGACTGTTAGAAGACACTTTCTGTTTCTCAGGCCATGACTTGAACTGAAAGTTAACAGGCCCAAGTTTGTCATTTTCTCTTTGTAAATGTTCAAGTGCACTCAAAATAATCCACCTACATCACAGCCCTTGTAATCATTATTACTGCCGTACAGTCAAGCACAGAAGTCACTCTTTAAGCATATGTTTGACTTGGCATTTCACCACAGAAAACTGCAGGCTTGATTAATTGTGTTGTCACTGCATGCAATGGGCTACTAACATCCATTCCACATTGGCAGGGAGCTCAGCACTACAGCCAAGCTTTAAGCACACGACCAACTAATGCTCAAATTCCATCTTTAGGGGTCTATCTCCTGGGACCACTCTCAGAGCCACGTTTGTATCAGCCTGGCTCTAGTTAGAAGACTTAAACTGGGAAAGTTTAATAAATATAAAGGATTCTTAAACTTTAATAAAAGACTATAAGATATAAGAAAATGTTATATGGTAGCCTAGGGCTGAGGAATGACAAATTTGGGAAGGGGCAGGCCTTCCCCAGGCTAGGGTTCAGACCTCACTGGAGAAAATACAGGGTGGGGTAAAAGTAGGTTTACAGTTGTTTGTATGAAAAATAATACAATAATTAATAAATAGGAATACAAGAATAATACTGTTTTGCATACTCACACACCTGTAAACCTAATTTTTCCCTTCCCTGTATAGTACAGCCCACTATGTGGCAGAGAAGTTCACTGGCTTGCCCAGCTGTAGCTGGGCCACAGTTCCTGGGAAAGCAAGAAGCACTGTCTTGGGTTCAGGAGTAGAGGAGCGCTGGTGAGCTACAACTGGCTGTCAGGGCTGTGAACGTGCAAGGTGAATGGGGCAGCTGATGCAAGCAGGCAGCCTGGAGCACGCAGTGCCTGTAAGGTGAGCCACAACCAGTGGCTGGGAACATGTGTGTGCAGAGGGGGTCAGTGGAAACTCAAGTGGGCAGACAGGGCACCCAGTGGCCAGGCATCTTGGCATGCAGAGGAAGTACAGTCTGGTGTGGACAGGAGGCCAGGAATGTGGTATCTGTCCAGGGATCTGTGGGAAGGTGATCACCAGTCTGGGCAAGCCTTGTAGGTTGCTGCATGGCTGGGACAGATAACCACCCAATATCCTCCCACCCTGGCTGCTGGCTAAACCCTATTGAAAGCAGCAGGAGAACCCCTTCCTCATGCAGCGTCCCTCCAGCGCCCTCTTCTGAGAAAGCTTAACATGACACTTACTGTGAAGGAAAAATGTATTTTTGGTTTTTTTTTTCCTTAGGTGTATTTTAATTGTTTTTCTACCACAGTTGCCCCATTATTTTCCCCATTTCTCTACCCTGTCTCGCCCACCTCCCCCCTTGGAGGAAAATGTTTAAAGGAATGCTGTTCCCTTAACACAACACATAGTGAAGCGTGAATTTGGAACTGAGCTACAATGAATTGATAACTAGCATGCTAGGTCTGTGTGAATATTTTGCCATCAGATTTTCATCTGTGATTTCAATAACAAAGTGTCAAAAGAAATGCATATGGAGTTATAAAAAGAAATCAAATATTGCAGAAGTGTATAGCCTACAAATTGGAAGTCCCCCTATGTCCTTCCCTCACTCACCACCCCCCCCCCCCGCCCCCAAAGGTAACCACTGTTTGGCTTAATGTGGAGGCCTCTGAGTGGTTTTCTATGTATTTATACATATTCATGTGATTGTATGTAAATATGCTTGTCAAAAATGTGCTCATGTTTAAAAATTACATAAATGAGTTTATATGGTTCATACTGAGACAGAGCTTACATTTTTTATTTAACAGTATGTCTTAGAGATCATTTCATGTCAGTATACACAGAGTAACCTTATTGATGGCCACATAATATTGCCCCGAATGGTCATACTATATTTTATTTAACCAGTCCTGTTTTGATGGACATTTTAAAAGACTTTTCTAGGATTTTTAAAAACAATTTTAAACAGCGGTGCAGTGAATTCATACCTAGTTCTGCACTTGTGCAAGTAGCTTTCTAAGTTAGACTCTTGGAAGGAAACTGCTAAATCAAAGGCTGTACACATTTAGAAGTTGAGTGGCTATTTTCTGTAATAAAATCTGGGTTTTGTGTCTTGCTCTGAAAGACTTATACATAGTTCATATTATAAAAATATATTTTCTCAAGATTTTTATGTTCTAAAAATATTTTTACATAAAGTAGCATGATATGGCCCTTGACTATCTTTTAGTTTTATTTTCATTTTTTAAAAAATAGGAGTCTTTTGTATTTTTAAGAAAAGTACCTCTTTTTCACATGTGTCACATTTTTCCCTCTTCATATTTTGTCTTCCTGCTTTATTTTTGGTGGACTTTTTTTAATGTTAATTATTTTAACAAATAACTTAATGTTGTTTAAAATTGAAAGCCTCGCCCTGGCTGGTGTGGCTCAGTGGACCAAGTGCTGGCCTGCAAACCCAAAGGTCAGCAGTTTGATACCCAGTCAGGGCACATGCCTGGGTTGTGGCCCAGGTCTCCAGCTGGGGGCGCACAAGAGGCAACCTTAATGTATATCTTGCACATCAATGTTTCTCTCCCTCTCTCCCCATCGCTCCCTTCTCTCTAAAAATAAATTTAAAAAAATTTTTTTAAATAATAAAAATTCAAAATCTCATTCTTATTCCTGCCCTTGTTCAACTGATTCCACCCCTTACCTACAAGTAACCACTATTATTAGATTCTTATTAATCTTACCAAAGTTTGTTTTCAAACAAGAGCAAATATAAATATGTGTTGTTTTTACCCCTTTTTATGTAGACATATACAGAAATACTTAATTTTTATTTGTTGGCCTTTTTCATTGTGACTTCTGAGTTTTTATATCATGCTAGAAATGTTTTCTACTTTGAGATTGCTAAAAACCCAAGATTTTTTCTGATGTTGTCTTTTTTTCTTTTTTACACTTAAATTTTGAGAACTTCCAGTCAAGATGGTGGCATAGGTAAAAAAGCTCACCTCTTCGTGAAACCACGTAAAAATTACAACTAAAATATAGAACTACCATCACTCAGAACCGTCAGAAATTGAGTTGAATGGAAGGCTGACAACTACAGAATTAAAGAAACCACATCCATCCAGACTGGTAGGAGGGGAAGAGATGCAGAACAGGTTGGTCCGACATCCACATTTGGAGGATAAAAATTTGGGAAGGATATTTCAGGAGTGAGGAGTCCCAGCCCTATACCAGGCCTGCCAGTCCAGGGTTCCAGTGCCAGGAAGTTAAGTCCCCATAACTTGTGGCTGCAAAAACCAACAGGGATTGAGTCAGTGGAAGAAACTTCTGGAGTCCCAAGCAGTTCCTCTTAAAGGACCCACACACAGACCTACTCAGATTCACTCCCTCTGAGCTCCAGCACCTGGGTAGCAGCTTGAAAATAACTAAGTGCATACAGGGAGGAACTGAAGTGTCTGGCATCAAGGAGGGAGTTGGGGGACAGCTTTCTCCAGACAGAAAGGTAGGCAGAAGTCATTGACTGTTTTCTGAGCCCTCCCCACACAGAGCCACAGAGTTGACAGGCGGATGCCATATCAGAGACTCCATCAACCTAGCTAACACTGTTTGCCCTTCCCTGCAGAGCCCCTGAGACTCTGTCCCAACCCTCTTATGAACCCACTCAAGCTGTTAACCCTGACTTTTCCATACGAATGGCTGCTCTGGGCTCATGCTTCACAACTTCCTAAATTTGGTCAAACAAGCAACAGCGAGCCTCAGTGAGCCCCCAGCCCCTGTACCTCTTACTAAGTGGCCCCAGGCCTGGCACTAGCAACAACCAACCTAGATTCACAGCTTGGCTTCACCTGGGAATCTCCAAGCCCAGCACAAGCAGCAGCCATCTCAGATGGCTTTATAGCTCATACAGGGTGTCATAGCAGCTCCACCTAGTACATAGAAACAAACACAAGGAAGCTGCCAAAATGAGGAGACAAAGAACCATAGCTCAAATAAAAGAACAGATCAAATCTCCAGAAAAAGGACTAAACAAAAGGGAGATAAGCAGTCTATCAGATGCAGAGTTCAAAACGTTGGTTATAGGATGCTCAAGGAACTTAGCGAGGACCTTAACAGCATAAAAAGCATCCAGTCAGAAATGAAGGATATACTGATTAAAATAAAGAACAATTTAGAGGGAAACACAGTAGAGTGGATGAAGCTGAGAATAAATTAATTATTTGGAACATAAGGAAGCAAAAACAACCAGTCAGAACAAGAAGAGAAATAATCAAAAAATAAAAATAAAAAGAAGAAGAAGAAGCCGAAGCTCTGGCTGATGTGGCTCAGTGGATTGGGTGCTTACCTGTGAACCAAAGGGTCACTAGTTCGATTCCCAGTTAGGACACATGCCTGGGTAGAGGACAGGTCCTCAGTTGGGGAGGTACAAGAAGCAACTACACATTGATGTTTCTTTCCTTCCCTCTCCTTCCCTTCCCCTCCCTCTAAAAATAAATAAATAAATAAATAAATAAATAAATAAAATCTTTTTTTTTTTTTTACATGAAAATAGTATAAGCAGCCTCTGGGACAACTTCAGGCATTCCAGCATTCACATTATAGGGGTGCCAGAAGGAGAAGAAAAAAAGCAAGAAATTGGAAATCTATTTTTAAAAATAATGGAAAAAAACCCTTCCCTAATTTGGTGAAGGAAATAGACATGCAAGTCCAGGAAACACAGAGTCCCAAACAAAATGTGTGCAAAAAGCCCACTCCGAGACACACTATAATTAAAATGCCAGAGGTTAAAGAGAATCTTAAAAGCAGCAAGAGAATAGCAGTTAGTTACATGCAGAGGAGTTCCCATAACTGTCAGGTGATTTCTCAAAAGAAACTTTGCAGGCTAGAAAGGACTGGCAGAAACATTCAAAGTCATGAAAAGCATGGACCTACAGCCAAGATTGCTCTACCCAGCACAGTTATCATTTAGAATTGAAGGGCAGATAAAGAGTTCCCAGACAAGAAAAAACTAAAGGAGTTCATCATCACCAAACCATTCTTATATGAAATGTTAAAGGGACTTATTTAAGAAAAACAAGATTAAGACTATAAACAATAAAATGGCAATAAATACATACCTATCAACACTTGAATCTAAAAACACACTAAGCAAAAAAGAACAGAGACAGAATCATGGATATAGAGAGTGTTTTGATGGTAGCCAGACGAGAGGCATTTTGGGGGAATGGGTGAAGAGATGAGGGGATTGAGAAGTACAAATAGGTAGTTACAGAATAGCCAACAGGATGTAAAGTACAGTATAGGAAATGCAGTAGCTGAAGAACTTACACGCATGGCCCATGGACATGAACAATGTTGTCAGGATTGCCCGAGGGGAGTGGGGGGTGCTGGATGGAGAGGGGTATAGAGGGAAAATTGGGGCAACTATAATAGCATAATCAATAAAATATAGTTAAAAAATAAGTTTTGAGTTTCATTTGGAAAAATTTTTAGCAATTAAGTAATGAAATTATGTTTATTGTGATTCTTCCCATATGGCACATTGTCTCATTTCAGGTGTCAGTTTACACCTATCTGAGATTCCATCTTTATTATATGCTCAATTGCGAGGACTTTTTCTGGATTCTGTTCTCTTTCATTGATCTATTTGCTTATTCCTGTGTCAAAACAACATTTTTTAATTAACTTTAGTTTTATACTCATATAGTATACTTGATATCTGATACGCATATGCTCTCATATTTTCATATGTTCTTTAATATCTTCCAGTATTTTCTCTTTCAGATGATTCTCCCCCAGACGAACTGTAGAATCAGTTTATGCTTCCTTTCCTCCCCAAAAATTGGGGGTGATTTTTATTGGAATTCTTGTACGTTTATAGATCATTTTGGAGTATTTCTCCATGTCTTCTATATCCTACGGTTAACTTTGATTTGACTTTGTAAAAATTTTTATTCTGTTTATTTTGGGTGTATTATAGTTTCATTGCTTTCATGATTAGGATCTTTTTAAAGTTATGTTTCTAATTAGTTCTTGCTATAATATATACATAGATAATTAGTATAGAAAATATATTGATTTCTGTTGCTCACCCAATTGAACTCTTTCATTCATTGTTCCATAGACTCGTTTGGATTTTCTAAGTAGACAATTACATTATTTATAAATAGTAGCAAGCTCACTCCTTTTCCTATTTAAAAAAATTTTTTAATTTGGCTATCACCTCAAGAAGACTGTGAAATACAAAGAAGGTAATGGTGAGCATTTTCTGATCTTCAATGAGAAGTCTCCTGAAACGATACCAGCCAAAACACTCTCTTAACTATCACTTTTTTCTTGGCATCTGGAATAGTGCCCACTCCTTCTCTGTCCCCTTCTCTCCTCCTGCTCTGTCCCCGTCTCCCCTCCTACTCTATTTTCTGCTGTAGCACACATTCTCTCCTCACACATCTCAGGTTGCAGTCATCTTGTGGCAGCTTGTGATTTCAGTTACTTGTTATAAGCCAAGCATTCACAGTTTGATATCTCTAACCCAGGACTCTCCCCAGCTCTGGACTCATTGAAGAGCTCCTCTTGGATTTCTTTCAGGTACTGCTAACTTAGTAGCTCTGAAACTGAGTTCTTTATTAAATAGTGTTGAGCTGGACCCCTGGGTATAAAGCCCACAACCTGACTCAGTGTTAAGAACCAGAAATAGAGCCCTGGCCAGTGTGGCTCAGTTGGTTGGAGCATCCTCTTGTAACCCAAGGGTTGCGGGTTTAATTCCCAATCAGGGCACATACCTAGGTTGTGAGTTTGATCCCCAGTCAGGATGCATATTGAAGGCAGCCAGTTGACGTTTCTCTCCTTTCCTCTCCCTAAAAGCAATGAAAAAAAATGTCCTTGGGTGAGGATACAAAAGAGAGAAACAGAAGAAAGGCTGTCCACCCTGAGATACCCTCTCAGATGGTTTTGTTTCCTGCTAGTATAGGCCAAAGTCAGCCACCTCATCCTAGTCCTGCCTCAGTTTGTGCTCTGGATATTGGCCACACAGCCTTCCTGTCCTAGGAACTCCTGCCATCCTTGCTTACTTGCCCCAAGAACCACATCCTTCCGTGCCAACAACCTCTGTTCTCTTGCCTGCTGCTGCTAAGCATGCATATGGCTATTTCTAGTCATCACCTTCCCTCTGCTCCCCTGGAGGGGCCTCCTCAAGTTTCCTGTGGAGGACAAATGGAGGGGTTCCTCTAGGGCTCACTTCATCCAGACGCTTGGGCACGAGGAGGCTTAATCTCTGTTTTCTATGTGGGCAGGAAATATGAGCTGTACAGCATGGACTGGGACCTAAAGGAGGAACTCAGGGACTGCCTGGTGGCTGCTGCTCCCTATGGGGGCCCCATTGGTAAGTCATCCTCTGCCACTGCACGCTCTGGGGCCATGAGATGAAGTCAAGATCCTTGATTCCTGGGGGTCTTATTGTTGGGTTGTTCTTGCTGGTATATGCCAACCCTTCCTCACTCTACCCTCATTGAGGTGCTTTTAATTCTTGTTCTCATGAGGCCTGCTTCATATGATGGGCCTGAGGAGCTACTTAATGAAGCCTGCTTCACATGGGCTGGGCCTAGGGGGCTAGGATAGGAGGTCTGTTCTCCAACTGCAGCCTTGCTGAGGAACCCTTGGCAGAAGGAGAAGGCTGCCAGTGTACGGCCAGTACTTGAGATCTACTCTGCTTCTGGTATGCCTCTGGCCAGTCTGCTGGTGAGCACCCTTGACCTGCCCCGGGGATGGGGGCTGGGCACAGTTTTTGCATACCAAGACAGCCTCATGCACTTCCTCTCCTCTGCAGTGGAAGAGTGGGCCAGTGGTATCCCTGGGCTGGTCAGCTGAAGAGGAGCTCCTCTGCGTGCAGGAAGATGGTGTAGTACTGGTGTATGGGCTTCATGGTGACTTCCGGAGACACTTCAGTATGGGCAATGTAGGGGCCACAGGAGTCTGGGGAAAAGGGATGGAGTCTGTGACCCTGTGGCTTTTTCAAGGCCCCTCTCCACTTGCCCCTCTTCCCAGGAGGTGCTCCAGAACAGGGTTTTAGATGCCCGGATCTTCCATACTGAGTTTGGTTCTGGAGTGGCCATCCTCACAGGGGCACACCGCTTCACCCTCAGTGCCAATGTGGGTGACCTCAAACTCCGTCGAATGCCAGAAGTGCCAGGTGAGTGCTGACATCCCTGAAACAGTCATTTGGTGCCAGTAGGTGTGCTTCCAGACTGTGGGATCCGTAGAGGCAGTAGCTGTGGACTCCGGTTATCCTGAGGTTGTCCTCTTCCCTGACCACAGGTTTGCAGAGTGCACCCTCATGCTGGACCACACTGTGTCAGGACCGAGTGGCACTCATTCTTCTGGCTGTGGGGCCTGATCTTTATCTCCTAGACCATGGAGCCTGCTCTGCAGTGGTAAGGGCCTGTGAAATGGGAGTGAAATAGAGGGGTGGGTGAGGGCCATAGGGAGGCACTAAGAAGTTAGTGTCTCTGGTATCCTCCCCGGCCCTGCCCCAGACTCCCCCTGGCCTGGCCCCTGGAGTGAGCAGCTTCCTGCAGATGGCTGTCTCTTTCACCTACCGACACCTGGCACTCTTCACAGACACAGGCTATATCTGGATGGGGACAGCTTCACTCAAGGTTTGATCCTGGGGTAACACAGGGGCACTGTGGTTTGTCTGGGGAACGGTAGGAGCTTTTCAACCTGACTACTGGGACAGAGCCGTGACATTCCCTGCATCCTTTCAGGAGAAGCTGTGTGAGTTCAATTGCAATATCCGAGCCCCTCCGAAGCAGATGGTCTGGTAAGGATGGGGGTTTTATGTTGGGGCTGGGGGTGAACATGGCCTTATTTCCTGGGTTACCTTGATTCATACTGTCTACTGGCCAAGCCAGGTGGAGCTTGTATCATATCTTCTCTGCCAGTGCCCACTTGAGGGAAACGCCTGCCCTACTGTGGGCCCCAGATGCACCTGGGAGCTGCCAGCAAAGGGTAAAAGGGAATCAGACAAGTCAGAGGAATGTGATAAGGAGTAGAAAACATGCCCAGGGCTGTCCCAAAACAAAGTGATATAAGCAGTGATGTGGAGATCTGGCTGTGGACCTGGCATCCCTTGTGTGTCTCACACATGTATGTGTGGTGCTACCCACAGGTGCAGCCGTCCTCGCAGCAAGGAGAGGGCCGTTGTGGTGGCCTGGGAGAAGCGGCTAATGGTTGTGGGTGATGCACCTGAGAGCATCCAGTATCCTTAAAGAGCTACCTGTGGGGGTGGCAGGGGAGAGGGGAGAGGGGTCACTTGCCCTGTCCCATCTCTGGGTGTTCTTAGGAACCTTGACCAAGCTCAGGTTTGTGTTGGATGAGGACTCCTACCTGGTACCTGAGCTGGATGGGGTTCGCATCTTCTCCCGCAGCACCCATGAGTTCCTGCACGAGGTTCCAGGTAAGGCCTTCACAAGGGTACCATGTAACCCAGGGTGGGGGCACCTCAGCACCACAGCTTCTGTGGGCCAGTGCCCCAGAGCAGGATCAAGGCATTGAGGCAGAGCTGAGGATTCCCTGCCGATGTCCTCTACTCACCATCTCCCTTCCCCAGTGGCCAGCGAGGAGATCTTCAAAATTGCTTCAATGGCCCCTGGAGCACTGCTATTAGAGGCCCAGAAGGAATATGAGGTAAAGTCCTAGGCTTCGCCCCAGGCCCCAAGATTCTCTCCTTCCCCTTACCCTGATTGGCCCAGCCCCATGCCCCTTTGTGGGCATGGGTGGACACAGCCAGATGCCACCTGTGAAGAGAGGGGTCCAGGCAGAACACTTAGGCTGGGCTAGAGAGGGCCACCTGAGGTGGACTAAAGTCATACAGCATCCTCCGCATGGTGATGGGAAGGGGCAGAGAGCCCCCACTATCCCCAGCCCAGGCACAAGTCAGGGCTACTATTAAGAGATCTCAGGGTCTCTCACAGGCAGTTGTGGTCTGATACGGAGGAATATGTGGGCATCTTGGTGGACTGAATTGGCTGAGGTTGATTAGGTTTCAGCCTCTGCAGCCCATTTGAACCACATACCAGAGGGACTGGGGGGCCAGATGTGCAGGTGTTCTCCTTCACGATGCTGTGTCCCTGATATCTTCTCCTCAGAAAGAGAGCCAGAAAGCGGATGAATACCTGCGGGAAATCCAGGAGCTGGGACAGCTGACCCAGGCTGTGCAGCAGTGCATTGAGGCTGCAGGACATGAGCACCGGCCAGACATGCAGAAGAGTCTGCTTAGGGTTGGCTTGGGCTACCGGGCTAGTGGGAGGGGCCAAGGGTGGGCTGACAGTGGGGTGAGCTCTCCTCTGTTGCTCTTTGGCTCTTTTTAGGCTGCCTCCTTCGGAAAGTGTTTCCTCGACAGATTTCCACCCGACAGCTTTGTGCGCATGTGTCAGGACCTTCGTGTGCTCAATGCCATTCGGGACTATCACATTGGGATCCCCCTCACCTATAGCCAGTATCCCCAAGCATGCTAGAATGGTGCTTACAGCCAGGGGTAGCATGGGAAGGGGAAGGAGCTCGAAATGTCACCTTGGCAAATAGGGCTTATTCACCAGCTGGATCCTTAACCAAATAAAATGCAGATACAAGCAGCTCACCATCCAGGTGTTGCTGGACAGGTACAGTAAGCCAAGGGTGCTGGGAGGAGGGGTCTAGGTGGACGAGCAATATGGCCATTGGTGGGCTCCTGTGGCCACTGCTCCTGACTCAATTCTTTGTGATCTTGGAGGCCCAAGTTATAGACTGTGGCCACTATGCCCTCTCTCTCTACCCCACCTCACCACATACCCTTTATCCCCACTCTCCTTTGCCTGCCAGGCTTGTGTTGCGGAGGCTTTACCCCCTGGCCATCCAGATATGTGAATACCTGCGCCTTCCTGAAGTGCAGGGTGTCAGCAGGATCCTAGCCCACTGGGCCTGCTACAAGGTGAGGATGTAGGACAGGGTCCAAGAACATTTAGGGACTTCTAGGCCCTGGTAAGGCATAGGAAATATGAAGTCTAGGGCTGAAGATCCCAGTCCTTATTGAGGACTGATAGGGTGAGGGTTGAGATCCAGGTGTGTATGACACCCCTTCCCTATGCAGGTACAACAGAAGGATGTGTCTGATGAGGATGTTGCTCGGGCCATTAACCAGAAGCTAGGGGATACGCCTGGTGTCTCTTACTCTGACATTGCTGCACGGGCCTATGGCTGTGGCCGCACGGAGCTGGCCATCAAGGTGTGGGCACCCAGCCCTTTGCAAGCGCTCTGATGTGGGTATTCAAGGCACCCAGGCCAGCTCCTTCTCTCTGTGTTTTTCTCTCTATCCCACAGCTGCTGGAGTATGAGCCACGCTCTGGGGAGCAGGTACCTCTTCTCCTAAAAATGAAGAGGAGCAAACTGGCACTGAGCAAAGCCATTGAGAGTGGGGACACTGACTTGGGTGAGCTGGGTTTGGGTGAGTCCAAGGCTGGGGCCCCTGTGTTGAGCAAGAGGCCAGGCTGGAGTTCTCACCCCACCTTATTGTCCTGTAGTGTTCACAGTGTTGCTGCACCTAAAGAACGAGCTGAACCGAGGAGATTTTTTCATGACCCTACGGAACCAGCCCATGGCCCTGAGCTTGTACCGCCAGGTATGTGCAGTAGACAGTGGTAGGGCTGGAGCCTCCTGAGCCCCTGAGTTGTCCTTATTGACTGACTGCCTGCCCTTGTTCCAGTTCTGTAAGCATCAGGAGCTAGAAACGCTAAAGGACCTTTACAATCAGGACGACAACCACCAGGAGCTGGGCAGCTTCCACATCCGAGCCAGCTATGCAGAGGAGGTCTGAGGCCCACGGAGTGGGAGGGGCCTGTGGGCTGGGCTGTTGATCTGGTGCCTTCACCAGGTATCTAGGCCTCATATTTGGTACACACCCCATCTGGTCCTCACTATTGAGGGAGAATCTGAGAAGACATGAGGCCAGGATGAGGGTTGGTCCCAGAGGAGCTAGCCTTCCCACTAGGGACACCAGAGTGGTTCACCCAATGGGTAAGACTGGCTGGCCCTGATGACCCTTGGCACAGGGATCAGGGAGAAAACTGTAACCTGGGTGGGGAGGGCTGAGGTTCCTTAACCTCTAAGCTCAGGTTTCCCTTCTTGCCCTAATAGCGTATTGAAGGGCGGGTTGCAGCTCTGCAGATGGCAGCTGATGCCTTCTACAAGGCCAAGAATGAGTTTGCAGCCAAGGTTTGGCCTACTCTTTTCTAAGAACATTCTTATTTCCCCTACCAGTCTTCCTTGCTGCTCTCATCCCCATCCTTCCTTATCCCTGTCCCCAGGCCACAGAGGATCAAATGAGGCTCCTACGGCTACAGCGACGCCTAGAAGACGAGCTAGGGGGTCAGTTCCTAGACTTGTCTCTACACGACACGGTCACCACCCTCATCCTTGGTGGCCACAGCAAGCGTGCAGAGCAGCTGGCACGTGACTTTCGCATCCCTGACAAGAGGTAGGTGAGGGCCCAGACTGTGAAGAGGTCCTGGGATCCCTGCCCCTCCTGCAGCACCTCCAAGCCCAGCTTTCCCACAGGCTCTGGTGGCTGAAGCTGACTGCCTTAGCAGATCTGGAAGACTGGGAGGAGCTAGAGAAGTTTTCTAAGAGCAAGAAATCACCCATTGGCTACCTGGTGAGGTGGCGGCCCTCCTTCCACCCCCTGCCAGGGAGGGTAGTCCTGGAGAGCGGACTGGGCCTGGAGATAGGCTGATGACCTATCAACCCATCTGTTCAGCTGGCCAGGATAGTTAGTGGGTGCTTCCTGTGTATATACATTCATAGGCCAGGTACGTGGGAGAATGGGCCCAAGTCAGCCTGCAGATGTCAAGGAAAAGTTCTCTTTGAGTGGAAGATGGAGGGTGGACAGGGAAAGCACATCTGCCAGGCAGTGAAAGAACATCTGCCAGGTATTGAAAGATATTGAAGGGGTTTGTTTTCTGTGGCAGACAGTTCAGAGGTGTGGTGGGTAGGTGGGGCAACCATGAGAAAAAACAGCAGGCCCTGAGAGGGCAGGAAATGCCTGTTGTGAGGGGATAGCAGCGGGGGGTGGAGTAGATGCATGGAAATAATTGATCTCAAGGCTCTAATAGATCTGTGCTTTATGTTGTTTCTGCCCTGAGAATGTTGAGATTACACCTGTTGCAGTGTATTGGGGCAGGGGTCGGGGAATTATAGACACTAAAGGGTATATAAAATATACAGGGATGACATATCCAGTGGGCTCTTGCTCATACGAGAGATGACAGAGGGCTCTGCCTTATCTTCTCCTTCCACCCCCTTCCTCTTCAAGCCCTTTGTGGAGATCTGCATGAAGCAACACAACAAATATGAGGCCAAGAAGTATGCCTCCCGTGTGGGTCCTGAGCAGAAGGTCAAAGCCTTGCTTCTTGTTGGGTGCGTCAGCTGAGAGCCCTGTGGGTGCTGGGTGGCTGAGCCAGTGGTTGAAGATGGGCATGGTTTGTGTCCTTGGTCAGCCAATACCATCTCCCCTCAAACCACAGGGATGTGGCTCAGGCTGCAGACGTGGCCATCGAACACCGGAACGAGGCAGAGCTGAGCCTTGTATTGTCCCACTGCACGGGAGCCACGGATGGGGCCACAGCCGACAAGATTCAGCGGGCCAGGGCACAAGCCCAGAAGAAGTGAGGGGCCCACCCTCCGTGTCTCCTCGAGTCCTGGGCTTGTCAAAAGTATCACTGTTCATTTAGCTCCTCCCCAGAGCTAAGCTGAGGGGCTGGGGTGGGAAGGAGACCAGGGGTCTGGTTGTAAATAAAGTTGGAATGTTTTAGAGTGCTTGTCTTATACAGTCCCACCTAAGCAAAAGCAAGCTAGAGGCAGAACCTTACAGACACCTCAGCAAAACTCCATGTCTGTGTTTTGTCTGGAGAATGATCTTCTTCAGCTATATTTACAAGAGACCTGCCCCTTTGCACAGTTACCAAGAAAAGCCCTCTTAAGCTTCCAGCCCCTAGAAGGATCATGGGGAGAGATGGCATAACACTTAAGCAACAACTCCTCAAGAACCATGCTGAAGCCCTGGCTGCTGTGGCTCAGTGGATTGAGTGTCAGCCTGTGAGCCAAGTGTCGCAGGTTCGATTCCCAGTCAGGGCACATGACTGAGTTGCATGTCAGGTCCCCAGTTGGGGGCATGAGTGAGAGGCAACCACACAGCGATGTTTCTCTCCCTCTCTTTCTCCTTTCCCCTCTCTCTAAAAATAAATAAATTACTTTTTTTAAAAAGCATGCTGAAAAGCATTATATGCACACAAACAGAAGAACCATGATAAACCCTTGACCGTTACTTCATTTATCCCACATGACAGCCCTGTGAGATAAGTAACATAACCCCATTTTATAAAAGAGGAAATTGAGGACCAGGGAGATTTGGTAACAGCAGATACGTAACAAAATGGATTTGAAATCATTTTGGACATTTGGGGTTCTTAGAGCTTCGCCTTGGATGTTGTGGTAACAGGAGAAATGACTCAGCTGAAGTTGAAATTGGGCTCTGTGAGCAGGGGAGCCTGAGCAAGGCCCGTTTGCACTTCGGTGAGAGTTGGAGGACTAATGAGAGGCATGTGGTCAGCAGATTGTGGGTGTGGAGGAGGAGCTTTTGGAGACCTTTCCCACTGAACAGTGGTGAGCAATTCCTGGGTGGTGTCTGGGCTGAAGAGAAAAGGATGGGATTCTGACAATTGTGCCAAGGAAGAACTGCAAACTTAATCCCTGGCTCCACCCTACTCTAAATGGAAACTTCGTCCCCAGTCAGTAGGAGCGCCTTCTTGACCCTCCAGTCACCCTATCTCTAGCCTTTGTTTGCACTCCATTGCATCTTGGCTTCATGTCCTAGCGCCCCAACCCAGCACTGAGGGCATTACTTTTTCTTTTTGTTACCTCCTTACTCTAGAAGGAAGACAAAGGAGGAAACCAAAGCCCACAGGCAGGGCAGGCCTCACCAAAGCTTTGGGCTGCTGAAAAAGTGAGAGTCCTAGAAAGTTGTTTCTTTTTCTTCCCCTACCTGATTTGTAAATGTAAGTTTGTGAAAAATCCTCCCAGCGGATATAAATCCAATTGTAAGACAGCCATTTATTATGCTTACTACTCACTACGTGGGTCAAGAATTTGGACAGGATAAGACGGGGATGGTTTGTCTGCTCTGCAATGTCTTGGGCAACAGCTGGAAGACTCAAAAGGTTGAAGGAGACTTGATAGCTGAAGGCTGGAATCATCTGAAGGCTTGGTAACTCTCAGTCTGGCAGTGGAAGCTGGTTGTAGACTAGAACTTTAGCAGGGGCTGTTGATCAAAACACGTACAACCTGCAGTACCTCACAACATGGCAGCCGGCTCCCAAGGGCAGCATCCCGAGAGAGCCAGGCAGAGCTGTACTGCCTTCCCTACCCTAGCTTTGGGAGTCACCTGTCACCTGTTTGTCAAGGCAGTCACGTAGGCCTATCCCACCCAATCTCAAAGGGAGATTACAATTTCATAAAAAGTATATGCACGTAGAGAAGCACTGGAATTGTTCATGGGGACAGTTGTTTGAAAATTAAAAGCAGCCTTTGCACTTCATTGTGAAGTTAAACACTGATTTTTTCTCTGACATTTTATGAACACTTTCAAACATATGCTAAGTTGAAAGAATTTTACAGTGAATACCTGTACACCCATCACCTGGATTCTGCCATTAACATTTTAATATATTTACTGTATCATACATCTATCCATTAGCCATCCCTCAGATTTTACTAATCTGTCTTTTATTTTTATTTATTTTTTGTTTTTTCTTTTTTTAAAATTCTGTCTTATTTTTAATGTATTTCAAAATAAGTTGCAGTCATTAGTACACTTCCCTCTAAATATTTCAGAATGCATTTCTTTAGCTAGAGTTCATTATTTTTTGCAGGTTTTTTTTCAGACAAGATCTATATACAAAATACTCAGATCTTAAGTGTACATTTGCTGAGTTTTGACAAATGAACACACATATAGTGCTATCTTAAAAACAACCAGGATTTTTGTTTTTTTCCAAATCCTTGACTGACAAGTTGAAATTTGTGTAAAATGCCTTCTACCCTGAGTACTTTGTACAGCAGGCCTGGTCCTGCAGTCATGTGAGGGGCCAACTCTTGGCCAATGGATGGGGCTAGGATTGGGCCTGGGACCAGGATGTTAGAGCTGGGGTCAGAGAATTTGGAAACATTTCTTATAGCTTAGGATATTAATGGCAGCCCTGGAGTGAGAGTCAGAGCAAAGGCTCCTACAAGCTACATCCTTGGGACTGGGGTGGGGCGGGGCTGACAGAGGGTTGCAATCTCTTTTAGGTACAGTGCTGGCAAATGACCCTCGGGAGAACTGTGGCCTGGAAAGGCATTAGGCTCTCATTTATGTCAACTTTCTATCTTAACGCCTTGCTTTGTTTTCATTACACATTCAAGTTTTCTTGTTCACTTGCTTATTGTCTGCTACCCTATCCAGAATACTTCATGAGAGCAGAGATATTTTCTGTCATTCCTTCCTGTGTCCAGCACATGGTCTGCATCCAATAAGTATTTGTTGAGTAAATGACTCATTGTTCCATTTACTACATGGGGAAAGGAGGCCCTGAGAAGGGAAGTGACTTGTCTACAGAAACAGGAGTTCTTTACCCACATCCTCCAGCTCTCCTTCTAATCCAGTCCTTTTCTCATGAGTCCTGTGACTCTTGGGCATCTATCTATAGGTATATGCTCCTCTGGGGTAGGACTAAGCCAGGACTGGGAGGAAGGCTTCTGCCTCCCACTTGGGTGGGTCTAGGTACAGTAAACCTGCCTCCCCTCCTTATCTCAGTTCTTTTCTCCTGTCTTCTTTGAAGACAGCCCTTTGTCCTGTAGTAAGGGGGGAAACTGTGGACACCCTGGGTGTCAGGTGGGATGGGAGAGGTGGGCAGCAGAGGATGAGACTGTCTTTTTCCAGTGGAAACAGGGTATGTGTTGTTGCCAAGCCGAATTCTCCTTCCTTGGGTCTCCAGAATGAGACACCAAGACCCTGCCTCTCCTTGGTCTTAGAGGTTCTGTCACCACTGCACATACACCACAAATGGTTTGACCACAGTGCTGCTGTCTCATGGAGAAAAGGAACTGCATTTACTAAGACAGGTTACTTGCCAAGCTGTACATGCCTGCAATTCTCAGTACAGCCCTGGGATGTTCCAGGAAGAGTAGCAGAAGGAGATTCAGGTTACCCAGCAAATGGAGAGGCTTGAACCGCAGGGTTCTCTCCCACACCCAACTGAAACAATGTGGTCAGATAGGCTGGGGATCTTTCAGACCTCAAGGATGAACACTTTTTATTTTAATAGCTACTTATTTTTATGTTAGAAAATATAAGTAGCATATCAAAACTTTTTAGGCAATATAAGTAAAAATATAAATAAAATGTAAATTAACCAAAAGAAACATTAAGAAATAATAGTGTGGCTCAAATGTAGATAAAGTAAAACCACACTGGTAGGTCCTAGGGTGCTGCTATGCTAGCCATGCAGGTACTTTCTACTCTCACGGTCATTGTTTCTCAGGGTGTCCAAACACTTTGTAGGCTTTTCACTTTTCCGTCAGTGTGCAGGTAGGTTGAGTTTGGACTTCCTGGGAAACCTAAATAGTGAGCATGCGAAAAACATGCTTTCATTGGGTCCACCAGGAAATTGTGCATGTGGCCTAGGGACCTTTGAGCTGAAGTGTCTGTCTAGCAGGGACACTTGGGTTTGGCCATTTCACGACAGTTCTGGGCAAGAGAGGAAGTGAGAAACACATCTCCCACCCAAGGAGGGACTTTTCTGCTGGGGAGGGGATGGCCTGAGGAGGTCCACCGCACTCTGTATTCCAAGGCAGTAACTCTGGTCGGTATACACTCACTTATTCCACAAATACCGGGAGGGGGCGTGTATAGAGTTTTAAGTTGGTGTGCCAATTCCAGGCAGTAGTGTGCACTGGACATGGTAGAGGCACCAATTCTGTGAATATGACAGCTGATATGGGCTCTTCCGCCTGCACCAAAATGTCCCCACTGCACACGCCCCACCAAGAAACGATGCTGGCCACAGACCCTTCCACTGGGGTGTGCCGAACCATGGGACTCTGCCGGGCAGGTGGTGGGAGAGGAGGGATTCAGGGGCTGCGGGACAGGAGGAAAGGCTCACCGCGTAACCCACCCCAGGCAGCGAAGACTCCAGGCCTCCGGTGAAGAATCTCAGGAAAACTCAGTGTGCACACTGCTGTGCAGTCTCCATCCTACAGACGCCCAGCCACTCTCGCTCTTTGGGTTCCGCTGTGTTTGAGGGACTCCACATGGGGGTCACAACCAGGAGAGTGTCTCACCACAACTCTAATCCCCCTTCAGCCGCAGACGTCTAAGCCCTGCAGCCTGGGAACCCGCTCCTGCCGGCTTTGGGGCGCCACACGTGGGGCGGGGAGCACTGGCGAGGAGTTAACGCTCTCCCTACCGGGTCCCCGGCCCCCGTGTGGGGTGGGGTGAGGGGAACGCATCTCTAGGTACTCTGCGTTTTGAATCTCCCCTCCCCTCCCACGCCAGGTCTGACGCAAGCAACACCCCCAAAGCAGAGCACCAAATGTAGTGTTTCTACCCGCCTCCGTGGCCAGCCAGGCCCCGTACGTGCATCTGGAAAGCGAAGATTTCCCTGGGGCTCGGGTGGGGATGGCGTGGGCTGACTTGATGTAAGACAACACCCATGATGCCAGACCCGTTCTAGGGGATTTGCTGGTTCCTCTCTCTCCCCAGAGAGGCTTCGTACTCTAAATACCTTGCCCCAATGAGAGAGAAAAAAAAAATTCCGAGTGGCACACGTTTCAAAAGAGGAGTGGGAAGACGGTATTTGAATTACAGTCCGCCTTTGTCCCTGGACTTGGATTAACTTGTATTTGGCCTCAGTTTCCGCATCTGTAAACTGGGAAGAAGGCCCATGTCCAAGGGACAGGGCTTGTAGAGAGGCGGAAGACGTAGGTGCTCCCGGAGTCCTGCTTCGCCGACTACAGGGCTGCGATGGGGCGCATGACAGTTTATGAGACTGAGACGGTTGAGACCCCGCTCTGCGTACTCGGCAAGTAAGCGAGCACTTGGAGGCGCGCACGGGTGGGGCCCGGGAGGACCTCGGGAGACGCCCTTTCGGTGTGGGCCAATCAGCAGCCGTCTCTGAACGGCCAATAAGGAGGCGCCTTACAACCAAGGCCGGCTCAGGAGCGAGGCTTCGGTGAGTGCGGCGCTGACAGAGAGGCGCGCGCGCGCGCGAGCCAGCCCGGACCCCTGGCCGCTGCCGCCATCACCGTCGCCCGCCTAGTTGCCCCTCAGCCACTTTCCCTCGCCATGGAGGCGAGGCCGCCGCCGCCGTTGCGGGGCTCCGAGCCGCGGGCCAGGCGGCGGCCCTGAGGGCGTGGGGCCGACCGAGTCGCCTCCGCGGAACCGAGGCGGAGCCGCCGTCCTCGTCCCCAGCGGTCCCGCCCAGAGCCGGACTCCGTGAGTGTTCGCGGCCGCCGCCGCCCCGGGGGCTTTAGAAGAGGGGGGGTGGCTCTCGGGCGCGAATAGGAGTCCCTGGTCGGAACCCCAGTCCCTCTTTTCAGGGTAGAATCCTTCGGGTGACTAGAATCCAGTCGGCTCCCACATCCTTGCGCTGTCCGGGGGTGGCGGCGGGGGGGTGCGGGGGGCGTCCCCGGAAGCGTGCCGGACAGGGCGCTGACCCCTGTGGACTGCCCGGGAACTTTGCGTGCGTCCTCCTGGGGGCAGGCCAGGGCTGCCGTAGTTCATTCTGAAATAAGAAACTTGGAATAGTGAGAACCGAATTTGCTCAGGTTCATTTAATGGGAAGAAAGAGAACTCCCGGCATGAGAAAATTTGCTCTTGCAGAGACCAACTTTTCTTTCTCTTAAAACCCCTCAGACCCCCTTCCCAGGCCCCTGTTTTTTCTGCCCACTCCCAACTGTTGAGGCGGCTTAAAAAGGGAAATAGGGTCTCAGAGCTGCCCGGCATTCAGAAAGAGCCAGTTGGGAATGCAGATTTCCCCCTCCCTTTTTACTTTTGGTAAATAAAATAAAGAACATCGTTTTTTAAAATATTAATTCTTAATTGTATTTCCTGAAGATAAAAATAATAATGAGTTGAGCCCAATGTGTGTTTTCCTTGAGGTCATGTTGTTTGTAATACAGGAAAAGAATGTTCAGAACCTCCCTAGACAGGGTGAATGCCTTCCGAGGCCTTTGCCCAGGGTAGGGATTCCTGCTGTAGAACCAGTCACATCTCCCGAGAGATCTCTTCATTTGCCACCTGCTTGCTGTGAAGGCAGCCCTGGAACAAGATGCTGGTGGGCGGGGAGAGGACTGACGGTGGAAGGTGGGCGAACATCTTCCTGCCTGGCCACTCCTTCACAAAACACAGATCTGATGCTGTCACTTGTTTACTTAAAAATTCCCTCACTCTCCTTTTCCCAGGGGATGAATGAAATCCAGAACGTCTTATCAAGTCATGGAAGGCCCCTGACAGTTTTACCTCAATTTATTCTTTTAGTCGTAGCTGAATCCTTTGATTCTCCTTCCCCTTGTCCCCCTCCCTAACCATTCAGAGCCACTTGTCTGCCCCTTCACATGTTTGGATGCCTATGCCCATGTGATCTGCTTTCCTCTCCACTTTGACCTGGCTAGTTCTGTCTTTTCCTTTATAGCCCTTTTCACTGGAGGAGCTTCTTGAGGGCAGGAGCTGGGTCTTGTGTGCCTTTCCATTGCCTCCAAGTTGTCTTGTAGGTCCTATCCTATTTCTTTATGTCCTGGCTCTGTTCACTTCCAGGTACCCACTTCCCAAAAGAATCTTACCTGTTTCTCAACGACCTTCTTGGAGTGCATGCCTGGGACTTGCAGTATCTCTCCATTTCCATCCCAGCCAGCTCCACCATTAGTAGTGAGCAGACAGGAACTGTCAGGTCTTGTATCCCACTGGCATCCAGTCTACTTGACTGTCTCCAAAAGGCCAAGAGCCCACCCCATGGTGTCTTTTCACCTGTGCCTTCCTAAGGTGGTCTGACTGATATGTGCAGTCGAAGGCACAGTGGGGTCTAGGAGTCTGTTCACTGGCAACTTTTAGCCACTTATTTACCATCTGGGTGAAATTCAGAACCAGAAAGGCCAATCACCTGACTTAAGTACATTCATGTGCCTTTTTGTTGGGGAGGTCACTATCTGATGCAGAACAGATGGATACAAATACATACATCACAGGTGGTGTGAAAGTGTAGTAATAATAACTTCTATTTGCCTTGTGACACTGTATGTAATAAATTTCCATGAATTTTTTTAATGCTTTCAGCAGTCATGTAGCGGCTTATTTCTACTTGACAAAGGTGGAAACTGAGACCATACAGTGGGCAGATGAGAGAATAGGCAGGATTTGAATCTTGGCAGTTTAGTTCCAGAGCATCTGCCAAGTTGTATAGAGAGCGTTCTCTTCCTAGGAGGTTCAAGAAAGCTTTACTGTAGGGGATATTTGGATCATGAAGGGTGCAAAGGAGTTTGTGAGTGGTGGACAGAATACAGGAAAGAGGGAACAGCACAGTGGGCTTGGAGGTGGAAGGAGTCCCTGTCCTTGGGGAGTAGCCCAAAGAGGTTAAACATAGTTGGACTGAATAGAGGATAGAAGGGTGGGAGATGAGATTAGGGTGAGCTTGAAGGGCTATATGTGCTGGTTCAAGTTCGGCCAGTGGAAAGCTGCTGGAGGATTTTAAAGGAAGTCAGGGGCTTGGATTGACTGGGCTTGAAAAGATCATTTGGGGTAGTGTGGGGCCAGATGTTGTTGCCCCTGCAATTTGGGAGAGACAATGGCCAATCTCCACAGAGGCAGAATCACAGCCTTTTGAAGACTCAGAGGGAGGCCTGTAGGGAATACTGCGCAGTTTTGAGAAGAGATAGTAAATGCATATGAGAAAAAATTCCAGCAGTACAGAAGGGCATATAGAGAAATATAAGTCTCCCTCCTACCCTGACTTCCGCAGAGATAGCTGTAGTTTCCAGTTTCTGTGGCCTCACATAGGCATGTTTATAAACATGTGTCTACCTATCCATACTCCTTCCCCCATGGTACATACCAGTCACACCTTGCTCTTTTTTACTTAACATATTTAGGAACTCATGCCATATGAGTACATATAGAGCTCTTCATTTTTTAAATTGACATTCTTTTCCTTATTTCATTGTATGCCCTGTAACTTGTAACTAATCTTTGGGTTAAACAACATGTAAGTTGTTTCCAGGTTTTTCTATTACAGGATTACAGTGAATGTCTTTGTACATAACTGTATGTGCTCATGTGTAAAATTATCTGAACGATATATTTCTAAAAGTGGAGTTACTGGCTCAAAGGATACATATGCATTTTGAAAGTTTCAAACATGTAATCAAATCACCACCCCCTTGAAGGGGTTGTATTAACTTATCCTCTCCCCTCAAAATGTGAATGAGACTCAATGGATTTTCATCAGAGTATGCATCAGGATCCTTTGAGGTATCACATGCCTACTTTTCCTCCACTTAACCTCCCCCTTCCCATGTGATTCTAACATATTTCTTTCATTTTACAGAGGGAAACATTGAGGTTCAGAAAAATAAAGTGATTTGTGCAAGATAGTCAGTGTGGGTGGTGGTTTTTTAAGCAGCTCTGACATTTGTATTTGCCCAACACCTTTCACTGGAGATGCTCAGTCAATTTGTAATCATTGTTGCATTATTTTTCTCCACCTTCATGTGGAAAAAAATGAGTTGCAGATGAAGTTTGAGGTGTAAGCAGAAAGCTGGGCAAATATAGAATCTTGTCTTTTACTTCTTATTCAATAACTAATAAATGTTCTCAAATGCCAAAGCTGAAGAAATGTGTTTATTTTTTTAGTGAGTCTGAGTAAAACAAAAATAGCTATAACACTTAATGAAACTGACCAGCAAACCCACAAATAACCCAACATTAAAATTTGCTTTAATATATTTCCTATAGAAGAGAATCCATTAAATCCTAAACTTTACTCTGAATTCATATCTAATTGTATCAGTATACAGTCACAGATTTTTTTAATAGTTGTAATCAGTACATACAGAATATTTTTGTATTCTTGCATAGCATCATCTATTTTATATTTCATTTATGTATATTCATTATTTTAAATTACAGAATAGTACGCTATACATTGATTACTATAGTTTGTGCGTTCTTTTTTAATTTTTTTCCTCCTTTTTACTATTATAAATGGTACTTCTGAGCACCTTTGTTCAAATACTTCTTTGGGGTTATTTTCTTGGACTCTTACCACTAAAGTGGGTTCACTGACTCAGGATATGGCTTCAATACCAAATTGTTATCTGGAAAGGTTAACTAATTTACAACACCATCAGCAATTTATGTGACCCTGTTTCCTGACAATCCAGCCAATGCTATTATAAACAAAAGCTAATATTTGATTTTATTAATTTAAAAGAACAGTAATGGTACTTTGAATTACATTCAATTTACATTTCTTTAGAAAGAGAGACCAGTAGCTCTTTAGATTCTGAAATAAGTACAGTGCTGTGATTATATATTATATCCAAGAATTATGGAGCTAAAACCAACTTATTTTTGAAGAAAGGCATTGCTAATGGGACAGAAATATTGTGGAAATTTAGAATAAGATCATATTGGTATAAAACAAAAGTCTAGATGCTGTTTGAAAATATGAGACACTGTGCCAGGAGCTGGGAATATCCCAGAGTATCATGGATGGGATGTCTGTCCTTATGATGTAAGGCTAATGCAGTAGACAGATATTAATCACCTTATGGTAATTACAGATATGATCAAAGGGGAAGAATAGGATGCCTTGTGAGTGCCAGAAAAGTTCAATGTTAAACACCATTCAGAGCTGAACATCACTTACAGAGGCCCTGAGCTGGGAAAGGGTTTGGTACCTTATAGCAGTGCCTCTCTAACTTGAATGTTCACATGAACCATCTGGAGATCTTGTTAAAATGCCAAGTCCTGATTCATTATGTCTGGGGTGGAACTTTGGATTCTGCATGACTAACCAGCTCCCAGGTGAGGCAGATGCTACTGGTAGGTGGATCAAACTTGGAGTAGCAAGGTCTAATTGAGAGCTTGGTAAGCATCAGAAGCTGACTGACCAAGGTGGGTAGGAAGTGTTAGTTCTCCGCCCTGGCAGATAGATTCACCTGGGGAACTTAAAAAAAATCATTAATGCAAATGCCCCATCCCCAGGTATTTTGATTTCATAGGTCTAGGATGGAACCTGAGAATGTATATATATGGGGTGGGTTAAAGTAGGTATACAGTTTTGGATACACAAAACAGAGTTTATTCTTGCATTATTTATTCATTATTGTATTATTGTCCAGAAAGTACTCAGCCATGCAATATGAAAAATAGAGACATTTATTGAAGAAGATACAAGATACAAGAAGCATCGTACAGCTGTGGCTGGTGTGGCCCAATGGGTTGAGTGCTTGCCTATGAACCAAAAGGTCCGCTGGTTCGATTCCCAATCAAGGCACACATCTGGGTTGCAGGCCAGGTCCCCAGTACGGGGCATGTGAGAGGCAATCAATTGATGTATCTTTCACATATCGATGTTTCTCTCCTTCTATTGCTCCCTCCCTTTCCCTCTCTCTAAAAATAAGTAAAATCTTAAAAAAAAATAAAAAGAAATATTGTACATAAGACAATAATGGCCTCAGTCCCTTTCAAGGTAGGCACTTTGGCACCTCACAGTTCTCCCAGTAGCCATCAGCTGCCCCGTCCTATTTTCCTGAATCTTATTGATAGCCTGAAATCTCTTCCCTTTCAAAGGTGATTTTAGATTTGGGAAAAATTAGAAGTTGCAGGGTCCCAAATCTGGGCTCTGGAGGGGTTGAGTCACCTGGGTGATTTGATGTTTTGCCAAAAACTGCACAAGACATGTTGCATGAGCCAATGCGTTGTCATGATGAAGCTGCCAATCACCAGTTGCCCATAGCTGTAGCCTTCTGATCATTTGAATAGTTTCCATGGAGGAATATTCAAGCTTAACAAAATTTGTTGTAGATTCGTTGCTCTATTCGCTCAGTCATTTTGAATGCGACAGCCACACAGTACATAATGCCACTCCAGGCAGTCTATAGCCCCCATTGATTAGTACAGTGAAGTTGTCATTGTTCACACATGCACATTCCAGTGCACTCTCCTTGACTTCCAGGTACATTGATGTTGCGTAAACCATTCTTGTTATATTAACAATGGCTGTATGTTGGGAACCCCCAACCCTCAGAGATCCTCTGGTGTTGTGGATGAAATGAAGACTTCCCAGGCAGCTTGTGCTAGGGGAAAGAAGGCTGGCAAATGTCTGAGAGACCAATGCCTCGATTGCCTTCCTCCAAGGTCTTTTATTGAGCGTAGTAAGCTTAAGGGCATATAGCATGCACATAAAGCTCATCAATCTGTTAAACAATGCTGATTACAGAAAACAGATATTGTTCGGGGATAACAATTGAAGGAACATGGAGACCTCCTTCAGGTCAGGGTGTGTTGGACACAAAGACTTCAAATGGCTGTGAAATAGGGAGGGTGAGTTCATTTTGAGTTAAAGTAAAAACCTCTGCTGCTGGTAGAAAAAGCGATCAAGTAGGGTGAAAGAACAGGGCAAGCTTCAAAGGACATAAAGCATTTTCTCATGGCCCAATTCCCACCTGGGCCCACTGGCTATAGCATCGAGGCACATATGCACCCAGCGTTCCCGGTTTTCCAGTCAGGTCTTACAGGCTTTGTTTCCTTCACCTGGCCTGTGTGGGGCTCCAAGTCTCGATACTTTCCAAGGGGGACCCCGACATCTCCCCTTTTTTTGTTTGATATCACCATGATGGTGGTTAAACCAATGAAGCCTGCCACCTATTTCTCGTGAATGTGGTCCTGCAGGAACAATTTGCAGATACACCTCAAAAGACACAATATTATAATAATAAGTAGGCATCAGGCAGCTCCCATTACCCACACTGTTAGATTAAGTCCATCAAACCAGGTTATTGGGTTTAGCCATTGGAGGTTGTCATTCAGTTTGGAAAACACTTTGCTCAATCAGTTTTTTAATGTCCTCAAGTTGTTGTAACTCCAACTGCCGTTGATCAACCTTGCCTTTCAAGTTGGTGGAACATGCCCCCTGTAAGCAGTAGTGGTGTATTTCTTCCCAGGAATGTTGGCTGGCATTCCACTTTAGGGGAGTAACGCACAGCGTGGAGAAGTCTGGATCACAGGTAAATGCTCAGAAACAAAGGCAATACCTTCAGGGACCCATAGCCAATGGCGTCCTTCTTCTAACGGTCCATTAGGCAAAAGCCAGGTTCCTCCAGTCCGTTTAGTGTCATTGTTGGAAAGTGAGGGTTCCAGATTCTACCAGGTGTGAAGCTTAAGCCTGGTGGATCAAGATACGGTCCAATACACATGGTCATTTTCTGAGGAGACCATCCTGGAACCGCCAAGACACAACAAGATAGAATCAAAACAATCTTGATAGAATTGGCTGATATCACAGAAAGATATGCTAGAAATCTGTTTTCTGGGGTGTCAGTGACCCCATTACCATCCATAACCTTTTCAGCCCTTGTTTTAATGACCTTCGTATCCCCTCATGTTATCCCACGGGGCTCAAACAGGGCTTCAGGGTCCGTCAGCTGGTCCCCCTTCCTCCATCAACAGGTTCTGGTCCTCCGATGTCTGTCAATGTCACCTCCGCTATCTGGTTAGTCCTCCAGTTCCCAGATCCTGTCACTTTGTGTTATCCACATGTGACAGCGAGCGTGTTGTTGGGCCATGGTAGGAATTTACTCGTTTGGCTGGAATCCACAAAGGCTCTATGGGGGGCAGAACACAAGCATACCCTCTTCTCCATGTTATCAATTCAATCGGTCCTTCCCATTTTCCATTTCCAATTGGGTCCTTGTATTGGACCAGAGGGCAGGGACCATTCTTGTCCTTTTTGGCAAAATGTCTTTAAATGGTGGTTTGTAAGGAATCATTACAATTTAAAAAATTATAGGTATATACAGCCATCATTAATAAATTTTTTGGCGAGGACTCCTGACTCCGCCTTTTTTGTTTATTAAGGAGAGTCTTAAGAGTATGGTGAGCTCGCTTGACAATTGCTTGGCCAGTAGGGTTATATGGTATTCCAGTTTTATGTTGAATTTTCCAATTTTGTAAAAAAGATTGAACCAGATCTAGCAATATATCCTGGACCATTGTCAGTCTTTATTTGATTGGGGCCTCTAGCCAATGGACTTAGATATGCCATGCTGACTCACCAGTGAGGGCAGAGGCATGAAGAGCACCTGAGTAAGTATCTATGGAAACATGGATATACTTTAGTTTTCCAAAAGGTGGACAGTGAGATACATCTGTTTGCCAGATGGAACATGATTCAAGGCCACAAGGGTTAGTACTCTGGGATGTCAGGGACTTGCTGATGGCCTGGCAGTCAGGACATTGGTGCACAATTTGCTTTGCCTGACGCTTGCTGATATGGAAATGCTTCCTTAGGGCCTGACTGTTCTGATGAAAAAAGTTATGCAAGTCAGCTGCTTGCTGGAAGCTATCAATAACGCTAAAGCATCAGCCTTAGCATTGCCCTCAGCCATAGGTCCAGGCAAACCAGAGTGAGAGCGGAAATGGGCTACTAACAGGGGATGAGTCCTCTTGTCTATAAGACTTTGAAGGTTAACAAAGAGTGAAAGCAATTGAGGATCAATACTAGTTTTTAGAAATGCCTGATCAATGTTAAGAACAGTATAAACAGTATAACCCAAATCACAAACAAGATTGAGAGGTTCTGAGGGCCAACGCTGGAGTGCTAAAATAGCTCCAGAAATTTCCGCTCACTGGGTTGAATGAAGAATGTCCTTGTGAGACATTTTCCCATTTGCTACCTTCCTGCCAAGTGATGGCAGCCTTACCAGTTTTTCCAGATCCGTCAACAGACACATTGCGAGCTCCCTCAATGGGTGATTGGCTATACTTACTCTTCAACCTGATGTTAAGCATGGGGATATTTTGCAAGAGTTTATCTGGGGGAAGGAGTATCTTTATCTTCCCGACATAATCTACTAAGGCACATTGAAAATCAAAAGACTGAGAAAACAATTGATGTAGATATAATTGGGTAAGGGGGAGGTGAATGATTGTCGGATCTTGTCCAAAAAGTTGGACCAAGCGCTCTCACCCCTTAATAGTAAGAGCACATGGGGAACTGACATAGGTGGTAATAGTTCACTTGGGTTGATGAGATAAGAACAACAATTCATTCATACCCAGGGAAGGAAGCAATTGGCCAATCAAGCCAGTCCATGTATCTAAGGTGGGAAAACAGAAGAGAGTTGGACTGGCATGGAGGGATCAATTCTAGACAATTGTCAATACTGAAGTTGTTTGCCCACTAGCTCAAGTTCTTTAAGGGCCAGAGGGGATAGAGTCCAGAGAGTTAGGGTTGGAATCCCCTTTAAGAGAATCAAACAGATGACGGAGCTGGTGGATGGTAATTCCTAGACTGGGACCAACCCAATTAATGCAACCAAGCAGCTTTTGAAGGGAATTGAGAGTTACAGGCTGTGGAAGCCTCAGTTCAAGGGCTTGTGGCCTGAGAGTACATGAAAACAAGACATAGCCTAAGTATTTCCACGCCTTGCAACGCTGGACCTTGTCAGGAGAAATAACTAGTCTGGCCATAGAAACATTATGTTGCAAGCAAGTATAAGCCTGGGCCTACCAAAGTCTCTTCTGTTGGGGAGGTGAGCAGGATGTCATCCATATAGTGATAAAGTAGAATATCACTAAATTGCTGTCGAATAGGTTACAGGACTTGATGAACATCATGTTGACAGATAGTGGGACTACAGTAGTCCCCCTCTCTATCGCGGTTCACTTATCGCGGCCTCACTGTATTGCGAGATTTTAAAGAATTATATTTAATTATCACAAATTTTTCACTATATCGTGGGATTTTGCAGTACTGTATACGTATGTTGTTAAAGTTACATAGGTTTAAGAGTGGAATATCTTTAAGAATATAAGTAGTGTTTATAAGTGTGGAAAAGGTTAATAAGGGAGTGGGAAAGGTTAAAAAGGGACTGGGAATGGTTTGTAAGTGTGTGGGAAGGGTTTATAAAGCCTTAAAATATATATAAATAATAAAATTAATGTAAGGTTCCTACTTTGTGGATTTTCACCTATCGCGGGGGGGGGGGGGGCGGGTCTAGAACATAGTACCCGTGATAAATGAGGGAATACTGTATTAAGCATGCCCTGTGGGAGTATTTTCCACTGATAACACTAAGAGGTTGAGAGCTATTACGAACCAGAACAGAAAAGGCAAATTTTACCCTATCCTTCTCTGCAAGGGGGATAGTAAAGAAGCAATCCTTCAGATCAATGACTATTACAGGCTAATCCTCAGGGATACAGGCAGGATTAGGGACACCCAGTTGAAGTGCCCCCATCGGCTGCAAAATTTCATTAATCTTTCTAAGATCATGAATTAGTCTCCACTTTCCTGATTTCTGGGGGACCACAAAAACTGGGGTATTCCATGGACTGCTGGAAGGCTCAATTCGATTGGCATCAGGTTGTTCCTGGACCAACATCTTAAGGTGGTTGAGCCTCTCCCCTTTCAGCGGCCACTGATCAACCCAAACCGGCGTGTTGGACATCCAAGTAAGGGGTAGAGGAGAGGCATGAATAGTGGCCACTACAGGAAAGGCGGCAGAGTAATATGCATTCCCCACTGGGTTAAGAGGTCCCATTCCCAAATATTGAGTGGGGTTGGAAGAATATAGGGATGTATCTGCCCCTCTTGTCCCTCCGGACCATAGCATCTGAGAGTCCAGAGGCTTCGGAGAGGCTGTGAAGCCCCTCCAATTTCCTGGATAGTAATACCAGCTTAGGTAAGGGGCCAATCATGTGGCCGATGCTGGTGGGAAATAATGGAAGTATCAGCTCCAGTATCCAGCAATCCATGGAAGTCCCGGCCTCTAATGGAGACCTTCAGGATGGGTTTCTTAAGTTCAATGGAGGGTGTCCAAAACACCAACTGATTATTGGCACAGCCCAGTAACCCAAACCACAGACCTGGATAATGTGGTCATATGATTGGTAATGCATTCCTGTTTTATTTCTTTAATATCTTTCAAGTTTACTTGCTTTCCCCCATCTCTTCAGTCGCTTATTTCAGGGTTCTCCTCACTTAGATGGCTGTTGCAGGTTCCCTAGTTGTCTACTCATTATTACTTTCTTGTTCGAGGTCATTTATCACATTGCTGCCAAGAGGAATCTTTTGACTTCCTTATCTAATCATTGCACTCCCTATCTTAAAATCCTCAAGATAAAATTGAAACTTCTTATCAGAGCAAGTTTTTGCAATCCAACTCCTAACCTTTAGCCTTACCTTTTCCAGTGCCCTCTGCTGTTGGCTGGGCTGCCCATCTCCCTCGTCTTTACCTGACATTATGATTCCTTAGATAGGGATTAGCTCTTCTGATAGCATTACCTTACTGACTTTCTCAAGTCTGATCTAGGTGTGGATCCTGTGCTTATTTCTTCTATCAAAGTCACTTATATTGTGTGATAATCCACACATTAGCATGTGCAGATTAATGGTCTTAGAAGGATTCTGCTGGTCCAAAATATGTAGTGATATGTAATTTTGCTGAGGCATAGATTCATATTACTTACACTTTGTTTGGTAGCAGCTGATGAGTTCACTTAGCTATTCAGTGAGCCTAATCTCACTCAGCATCTAAAACTGTCTTTTTATTATTTCTGCTTTTTCCTGTTCATCTTCTAGTTTTGTAGGTTTTATTTTCTGATTCCAAAACTGGGAAATACATTTAAATAAGACACTTCAAGCCCCTATAATGCCCTCAAAACTCAGAAGGTTTTTTTTTAAAGATTTTTTAAATTTATTTTTAGAGAGGAGTGAAGTTATTTAAGGAAGACTATACACACATATTGAGATCTTAAGTTATGTTAGGAAAGTAAAGTGGTTCAAAGAGATTCACTTGACTTAATAAGATATAAACCATCATCAGTAGTGAAAAACATCGTTTCCTGCTACCAAGGTTTGAGGTATTTTTCTCTTAAAAGGGGTATTGTGTGTTATGATGGAGGAGGTTTTCAGTACAGTATTCCCTCATTTATCATGGGTATTACGTTCTAGACCCGCCCCCCGTGATAGGTGAAAATCCACAAAGTAGGAATCTTACATTTATTTTTGTATTTATATATATTTTAAGGCTTTATAAACCTTTCCCACACACTTGTAAACTGTTCCCAGTCCCTTATTGACCTTTCCCACTCCCTTATTAAGCTTTTCCACACTTTTATAAACACTACTTATGTTATTAAACATTTTCTACACTCTTAAACCTATGTAACTTGAACAACATACATATACAATACTGCAAAATCCCGCGATATAGTGAAAAATCCGTGATAAATAATTAAATATAATATTTTTTTAAATCCCATGATACAGTGAGGCTGCGATAAGTGAACCGCGATATAGAGAGGGACTACTGTGTGACTGAGTGATGGCATGAAGAGGTCAATATCATTGAAGGATGTTTATTACTCATAGTTTCCTAGAAGCAGGAGGGACACAGTGCTATGCAGGGCTGCAGGGGGAAGCACCAGGGTCAGGTAGGAGACAGGAGGGAGGGGAAAACAGTGAGAGGCTTTATTACTGTAGTGGTGGAAACATCCACTGTTGGTCAGGAAGTGAAACACAGATGTTGGGATCTGTGGTTGGAGGGTTTGTAATATTTTCATATATATACATATATATGCATATAAGCATATACAAACATCCATATCTTCCTATAAATATTGAAAGCCATGATTTCAGTCTTACCCCTTTCTGAATTTGTACATCCATTCTTTGACATTTAGAATCTGGTTCTCTATCATTTTTGCTCCACCTAACACCTCCTGACCATGAAAGCCATCTCATTGATTCCAGCCTGCTCAAGTGTTGGTGGAGCACCTCTCTCTCATTCCATGTGATATTTTTATGTACACACAGTTCAGTTGTCACTTTGTTCCGTTCTAATATGCATGAATTTCTGTTAACATGGTTCAATTAAGTGACACAAGTCCACAAATATCAGTTTATGAAATGCAAAATATAACTTGTAACCAGGAATAGCTTTTCCAAAAAATTAAAAATTTACTCCAAACCTGTAATAGCTGATTAATTCCTCCCTGGACATCATTAAATTGAAGGTAGCCTTTAAAAAAAAAAAGCAATCTCTGCATTGCTCTCAGCTGAACTTAATACAGCTCTGCATTTCCCTCTGTCTGTTCCTTTTGGAATGATGGGTAGGTAACAGAAGAAAGGATATGTACAGTAATGTATTTTTAGTTCTTTTGAACCTAGGGCTTGCTCTAGCCATTGCTATTGATGACAGGAAGTATATTTATGGCTCTAGGGAAGGAGGGTCCTGGTTTAAGAAAACCTGGGAGGCTGTATTTAATATGTTTCATTGAAGTTCATTTGTATTTCATAGGAAGTTCTTACCTTAGAAATGTAGTTGAGATAAATGAATCTGTAACTTACGAGGTATAGGTATTTTCATAAGTATATTCCGTCTGTTCTCAAATTGGAAAAAAAACTTTCATTTTGAAATTTTACAATTTGCAACGCCAAAAACAAAGGACACTTCTAGATTGTACGGGATGTGCGTGAAGAATTTAGATGGTAGCATGCAGTTTACAGTAAGGATATAGAGAGGGTACTGAATATTATTACTAATTAGATATTATTTATAAAATTCTTATTGGTATGGCTTCTTTTGTTATTATTGTCTTTTAAAAATTGAAACCAAAATACAGGGTGGGGCAAAGTAGGTTTATAGTTGTTTATATGGGAAATAATGCAATAATTAATAAGTAATAATACAGAAATATAGTAGTCCCTCTCTATATCACGATTCACTTATCGCAGCCTCACTGTATCGCGGGATTTTAAAAAATATATTTAATTATTAACGCAGACTTTTCGCTATATCGCGAGATTTTGTGGTACTGTATATGTATGTTGTTAAGGTTACATAGGTTTAAGAGTGTAGAATAAATGTAAGGTTCCTACTTTGCGGTGGGGTTTGGAACGTAATACCCGCGTTAAGTGAGAGAATACTATACACTCTTTGTTTCAACTGTAAATCTAATTTTGCCCCAACCCTGTGTATATTGTATATGGATCATAAGAAATTCTCTGTAAAACCAATTTGAGGTTTTCCACTGGGTACCACATAACTTTCTCACAAGTATGATTAGGACAAGACTTTTGCCCATGACTATCATGTGCCATGGGCATATTAAACAGTTTAATTACTCTGAAGCCTTTTCTCTCTTTCTTTTTTCCTACTTCCTTGCTTAATTGAGGGAAGCAAAGAGTTGGTTTCCAAGGATACATCTTCTCTCTTAAGCCGCTCTCAGATTGATGCAGTCATGGAAACCAGGCAGTAAAATCAGTAAACTGAATCTTGGCAGCTGCCAGCACTGGTCTGATCCTTTCTTTTAAAAACATGAGATTTTTTAATATTACATTTTAGGAACATTGGTGCCAAATGATTCCAGGTCATCCCAGAGGAGGGTTGGGAATTGGTGTTAAACAGATTTAAGTGATTCAGTTAAGTAGCAACAGGTTGCTAAACAAAACTTCGGTGATTTAACTCAAGATTTTTATGTCTAATTTAAACGTCAGGACTATGAGATACAGAATTGTTAATAGTACCTTTAAAGAATATTTTAGAACATTGCTAATTATAATTTGAGGATTTTATTTTTTTGTTTTTAATTTTATGAAATCAGAATGTTAAGAGTTGTAGAAGTGCTAAGCTTTATTTTAGCACAATGAAGGTTTTCAACTGACTCACTGAAGTTTACTTACTGATGAAATGAAAATATGAAATGATGCGCTCTTTAAAATATTTTGTGGCCCTTGCTGGTGGCTCAGTTGGTTGGAGTGTCATCCTGTAACTGAAGGATTGTGAGTTCAATTCCTGGTCAGGGCACATAGCTAGATTTTCAGTTTGATCACCAGTCTAGGTGCATACCCAGTCTGGGCAGGAAATCAATCGATGTTTCTCTCTAACATTGATTTTTCTCATTCTCCCTTCCTCTTTTTCTAAAAGCAATTAAAAACAAATGTCCTTGGGTGAGGATAAAAAAATAAAATATTTTGTGGATTCTGAAGCTGACTGCCTTGGTTCAAATCCCATATCTACTTATTAGATATGTAACATTGGACAAGTTACTTAACCTTTTTGTGTCTCAGTTTCCTCCTCTGCAAAATGGGGGATAATATTACCCACTTCATGAGGCTGTGGTGAGGAGTAAATGAGCTAAATTCTTTAACATACCTAACTTCTAGGGAGCACTCAGCAAATGTTGGCTATTCCATTTATACACAAGAAATAGAGTTATTGATGAGGTTGTAAAGGCTGAAGAATAAATATAGAGGTTTGTACTGAATTTATAAAAGACCTTTTAAGAAAAGAAGGTTTTTAAATTTTCTTTTTATTCCTCACCTGAAGACATTTTTTCACTACTTATAGTGAGAGAGGAAGGGAGAGGCGAGCGAGAGAGATGGAAACATTGATGTTGACAAAAAAACATTGAGTGGTGCCCTGACTGGGAATCAAACCAGCAACCCTTCAGTCCATGGGATGGCGCTCCAACCAACTAAGCCACACTGGCCAGGGCAAGGAAGGAAGGTATTTTTGACATGTACTATTTTTTGGGTTAACAAAGGTAGAGGATTTAGGAATCACCTACCTGCCCGAAAAGAATAAACCACCTGTTTTTTTTGTCCCTTATAAAAATTTAGTATTTAGTTTATATAACTTAGCAAGATATTTGTCAGTTTGGGAAAGCTTGATTGATTGATTGATTGATTGGTTACATACTAGATAGATGACAGGATTTCAAAAGTGAATAAGACACATCCTCTTCCCTTGGCAGTTTCTTGTTTGGAGGGATGTGGGTAGAAAAAAATGAAGAAGTGAGGATGCTCTCTTCTTACAACACTTAATTCTTTATATATTGTTAAGTGCTATACTAGCAGAATTTTAAGTTTTAAAAAAGATGTGGAGATAGGAGAGAGCACAAATTAACTTAAGAAATATGCAAGACTAATGCTTTACTGAAGGATTTTTTAAAAAAGATATAAACAGGGGACTTCCAGCCAAGATGGAGGCATAGGTGGATACACTTGGCCTCCTCACACAACCATAAGGGTTACAACTATCTCAAAACAAAACAACAACTACGAAACAACCAGAACTGCCAGAAAATCAAACTGTATGGAAGTCCGACAACCTAAGATTTAGAGAAGAAATATTCATCTAGCCCAGCGGTTCTCAACCCTTTGAGGGTCGAACGACCCTTTCACAGGGGTTGCCTAAGACCATTGGAAAACATAAATAATTACATATTGTTTTTGTGATTAATCACCATGCTTTAATTATGTTCAGTTTATAACAGTGAAAATACATCCTGCATATCAGATATTTACATTACGATTCATAACAGTAGCAAAATTAGAGTTATAAAGTAGCAACGAAAATGATTTTATGGTTGGGGGTCACCACAACATGAGGAACTGTATTAAAGGGTCGTAGCATTAGGAAGGTTGAGAATCACTGATCTAGATGAATAGGAGGGGAGGACATGGGGAACCGGGGAGGAGGTGGGGAGCCAGGGCAGAGAGGACACAGTGTGGCAGAGGTGAGGCAGCGGTGGCAAGGCAGTGGCTGTTTCTGGCTGAACAAGGAGTCCCACATTCATGTGTGGTAGATAGAAGCTGGGAGAGACACCTGGGGAGCGATCCCAGTCCTGGGCTAGACCACACAGCTCATGGTTCCAGTGCTGGGAAAATAAAGCCTCATAGCTTCTGGCTGTGGACACCAGTAGAGGCTGGTGTGGCAGAAGAAATTGCCTGCCTCTCGGAGAGTTCATTTAGAGGGTCCCCAGGTCCTACACTGTACGCAAACCCATCTGCCCTGGGAACCATCACCCGGGAAACAGCTGGAGGGCTGCCAGTCACATGCAGGAAGTGGGTAAAGTGACTGGAAAAGGGATGAGTGCTGAGCAAGTGGCATTGTTCCCTCTCTGACCCCTCCCCCACATACAGCGCCACAAAGCGGGGTGAAATACCTAAGGCTCTGTCCCTTACAACATAACATGTGTGGCAGCTCTACCACATGCACAGAGGCAAACACAGGAGGCTGTCAGTTGAGACAGGGAAGTATGGCCCAGGTGTATGCCAATTATACTTACTATTGTAATTTTGTAACCTAATTAAGTGTATAAACTAATGAACTATGAGTACAAAAATAGTTGATCTTGAAAGAATTGGATAAATGCAACCCTACCCCCAATTACTTCTTACTAGTTGTGAACATGAATACTTTGAAAGATTAGGGGGGAAAATTATATTAATGGTCTGACTCTCAATTGTCTCACAGTTGTCTTAAGTTCTTGCTCCACTTTATTTATTTTTAAAGTATATTTTATTGATTATATTGTTACAATAGTTCCAATTTTTCCCCTTTTTCCCCTCCACCCAGCACACCCCTCCCCCAGAAATCCCCCCCAAGTCCATGCCCATGGTTCGTACATACAAGCTCTCCCACTTCACCCTTTCATATATTCTTCTTCTTTTTCTTAATAAGTAAATGATTAATTAATTATTTTAACAATAAAAAATAACAATCCCCTTGCTCCACTTTAAATAAATTGAAATTTGAAATCATAGATATGTATTATGGATATGGTATATGCAAGAATAAACATGTGAAACATTATTTATCAGATCCATACCCAAAGACGATGCCTTGTCTTTCTCCCAAAATATTTGCAGATGAATGAATGTAAATATATTTGTTTTAAGTAGAAGTCAAGTATATGTTACATTTTTTTAATTAACTGATTTACTGTACTTTATCTGTACTAATAACCTTTTAACCTTTTATGACTTTCACTTCTATTTTCTAGAACTGCACTGTACAGTATGATAGGCAGCCATCAGCGTCATGTGCTGTTGTATTGGACAGTATGTATGTAGAACATTTTCAGCATCACAGAAATTTCTGTTGGACAGTGTGAAAACTTGATACATTATTCTAAAATCTAGTAAAAATAAGTAAGGATGATGGAGTACTTTTTATCCAGAAATTTTACTAAGGAAGAATAAGGTATTTATAATACTGAGACATTGGTGTGTGCTTTTTGTAGTTGTATTTGCATTTGTGCTTTATTTTGAAATAATTTAAAATTTATAGATAAGTTGCAATAATAGTACAAAGAGCTTTCCCCCTCCCCGAACCTTTTGAGAGTAAGTTGCTCACTTTATGGCCATCAGCCATGAATACTTTAGTGTGTATTTCTTACAAACAGGGATATTCACTTGCGTAACCACAATACACTCATTAAAATCAGGAACTTACAGTGATACAGTACCAGCTGATCCTCAAATCCCATTCACGTTTCACCAGTTGTCCCAATTATATCCTCCATAACAAAAGGATCCAGTTCAAAATCACACAGCGCATTTAGTTATCATGTCTCTTTGACTTGATTATCTTGATACTTTTGAAGAATGTAGACTAATTATTTTGAGAACTCTTCCTCAATTTGGGCCTGATGTTTCTTCAGTTAGATTAAGAATATGCATTTTGCCCTGGCTGGTGTGGCTCAAGTGGATTGAGTGCTGGCCTGCAAGCCAAAGGGTCGCTAGCTCCATTCCCAGTTATGGCACATGCCTGGGGGCGGGTGAGAAGCAACCACGCATTGTTGTTTCTCTCCCTCTCTTTCTCACTCCCTTCCCCTTTCTTTAAAAATAAGTAAATAAAATCTTTTAAAAAAAGAAAAGAATATGCATTTTTTCAGGAATATCACATAAATTGTACTGTATTCTTACTCTAGCCTGTCAGAGGTACACAATTTCTATGTGTCCCATTTCTATGTGTTGATTAACCTTAATCACTTGATTAAGATAGTGTCTGTCAGTTTTCTCTACTGTAAATTTATTTTTTCCATTTGTAGTCAGTATTTTGTGAGAAAGGAGCACTTAGTGGCTATGTAAAATACCATTCCTTGTCAAACTTTGACCCACTAGTTTTAGCATCATTGACATTTCTTGGCTGGATTATTACTACAGTGGTTGACAAATGATGATTTTTCTAGTTCCCTTATTTCTTCTACATTCATCAGTTCACATACCATTGTAAGGAAAAGCTTTCTTTTCCCCTCATTTATTTTATTATATTTATTAATAGGACATATGGATTCCTCCTTTGTTCAATGAATTAGTTATTATCGATTAATATAATTTGTTATTTGATGTTGAATTTGTCCCGGATTTGCCCAGTGGAAGCTGCTGGCTTTAAGCTGGCTCCTGTATCCTTTCAGCATGTCCTATCATCTTTGATCACATTCTTCCTTACTTTCTGATACAACAAGATGTTTCAGTCTCTTTCTGCTCCAGCACTGGTTCCTCTTATTGGAGAATGTATTTAGAAACTAGGTCTGGCTGCTAGGTATGATTGTTCTACTGGGACATCGCTGCTCCTAGGCACTGTCAGTGCTAGGGAACATACACATGTATGTACATACACAAACATATATACACCTACAAATGCACCAGTGCCTATATTTCTCTCTTTAAAATGCTATGAATTCACATTGACACCTCTGATTCCAGTCCAATACCTCAGAGTTCATTTTATTTTTCTTCTTTTCATATTTGTAACTCCTGTCTCTGTGATGGAGAAACTTGGCTCATATAATTCTTAATATATTTACTTAGTTGATCAAGCTCCTCTAATGTACTTAGTCTGTCCTTCCTTAAGAGATAGTATGTATGCCAACCTTGTTCAGCACCACCTAATGGTATTTAGGCTGAATTATTCAGGAAGGAGGGAAGTACAGTGGACCATCATTATTTGAAGATCCCATATTTGCAGATTCACCTACTTGCTAAAATTTATTTGTAACCCCCAAATCAGTACTCGTTTTCATGGTCGTTCATATACATGCGCAGAGGGGTGAAAATTTTGTGTGGTTCAACACATACATTCTTAGCTGAGGTCATATAAGGTGATGCCTTTCAGCTCTCATGCTATAAACAAGGGTCCTTTTCACAGACTATTTGGTGCCATGTTTTTGGACTTATTTTGTGCTTTTTATTGGTGATTTCATTGTTTAAAATGGCCCCCAACAAGCAAAGGACTGAAGTGCTGTCTAGTTAGTATTCATTAATTCAGGAAAGCTGTGATGCATGCCTTCTGGAAAAATGCATGTTAAATAAACTTTATTCAGTCATAAGTTATAGTGCTGTTGGCCATGAGTTCAGTGTTAATGAATGAACAATATAATACATCCAGAAAAAAAGAAGAGGAAACTTGTCAGTCCGTCCATGGTCACTCCAGAAAGTGACATCTATAATGCATGGTGAATCTTTGCAAAAGAGGGAAAAGTGAGTTAATTTGTAGATTGTGAGATAATGAACAGAAAAAAGGGATAGGGGACAGCATTGTTGGCCATTACAAGCATTATTGAGTGTTTTTGTCACAAAAGGGTGTTGGATTTTGTTAAATGCTTTTTCTGCATTGAGATGATATGTGTTTTCTATATAACATCGGTACATAGACTTTTAAATAGCAACTAATTAGCTGTTAGCTTCTCTTTTATCCCATCTTTTGCGTTGTATGTAAGATTTATTACGAATGACTATTCAGCAAGTTTTGTGTTAGTGCAACCATGTTTTCAGGATATGATGAGATTATCTTTTTAAAAATCAATTGAGATATAGTTAATCTTCTTACAATAAAATGTACCCATTTTCCGTATATAGTTGGGCAGGTTTTGCTATATTTATGTACTTAAGTAACCATCATCACAGTCAACATTTATAACATTCCTTTAACTCCAAAATGGTCCCTGTGCCCTTATCAGACATTTTCCTCCACCCCTTTCTTGGGTCCCAGGCAACTATAGGTCTGCTTTATGCCACTGTTAAATTGGATTTGTCTTTTTTACTACAGTATAATTGACCCTTGAGCAACATGGGTTTGAACTACACAGGTCCACTTATTACAGGGATTTTTCAATTGACTATGCAGTTCAAAACCACATTGTTCAAAGGTCAAGTGTAGTATGTGCTCTTTTGTCTGGATTCTTTGACTCAGTATGATGTTTTGACATTCATCCATGTTGTTACGTGTATTAGTAATTAATTCCTTTTTTCTGAGTAGTATTCCATTGTATGAATGTACTGTACAGTCATCCCTCAGTATTCATGGGGGATTGTTTCCTGGACTGCCCCTTCCCATACCAAAATCCTGGGATGCTCAAGTCCCTTATATAAAATGGCATAGTATTTGCATATAAACTACAAACATCCTCCTGTATGTCTTAAATCTTCCCTGGATCACTTATAATACCTGGTACAATGTAAATGCTATGTAAAAGGTATTTATTGTTTAGGAAACAGTACTGTATTGTTTAGGGAATAATCACAAGAAAAAAAAAGTCTGTACATGTCTAGTACAGACACAACTGTTCTGGCCTAACTGCAATATATAGTACATGTCAGCAACAACTTAACACTTTTTCCTGATTTGGGGTTGAAGGGCTAACTAGTTTGATCTGGGGTTGAAGGGCTAAGTAGTTTGTCTTCCATATGTTAGTAAGCATTTAGGTTGTTTCTAGTTTGATTCCCTCATGAATAAAGCTGCTAGGAACATGCGTGACTAGTCTTTGTGTGAATGTATGTTTTTATTTCTTTTGAGTACGTCTTAGGAGTAGAATTGTTGGGTCTTAAGGTTTAGTGTATGCCTAACTTCATAAGAACCTGCCAAGTAGTTTTCCATAATTTTATACTTTTTGTTCTCATCAGCAATGTACAAGAGTTTCAGCTCCTCCACATCCTCTCCAATACTTGGTATTTCCGCTTTTTACTTTTTAACTATTATGTAATGGGTCTGTGGTGATGTCACACTGTGGTTTTTATTTATTTTTGCCTAATAACTAGTAATTTTGAGCATCTGTTTATGTGCTTATTGGCTATTTGTATATTTGCTCTTATGAAGTATCATCTTAAATCTTTTGCCCATGTTTTTGGATTATTATTTGTTAATATTAGTGCTTGAATTGTAAGACTTCTTTATATATTCTGGTTACAGTTCGTTAATCATGTAAATGTATTACAAAAATTTTTCTCCCAGCCTGTGGCTTGGTTTTTTTGTTTTTGTTTTAGTTTACATTTTATTTATTATGCTATTATAGTTGTCCCAATTTTTCCCCCTTTGCCCCCATCCATGCAGCAATCCCCACACCATTGTTCATGTCCATCGGTCATGCATAGATTCTTGGGCGACTCAATTTCCTATACTGTACTTTACATTCCCATGGCTCTTCCGTAACTGCCTATTTGTACTTCTTAATCCACCCAGTCCCCCATACCCCTTCCCATCTGACAACCATCAAAACGCTCTCTGTATCCATGAATCTGTCTCTGTACTTCTTATTTGCTTTGTTTTTCAGATTCAGTTGTTGATAGATATGTATTTATTGCCATTTTATTGTTCATAGTTTGGATCTTCTTTTTCTTAAATAAGTCCCTTTAACATTTCATATAATAATGGTTTGGTGATGATGAATTCCTTCAGTTTTTTCTTGTCTGGGAAGCTCTTTATCTGCCCTCCAATTCTAAATGATATCTTTGCTAGATAGAGCAGTCTTGGCTGTAGGTCCCTGCTTTTGAATATTTCTTGCCCAGTCCCTTCTTGCCTGCAAAGTTTCTTTTGAAAAAATCATCTGACAGTCTTATGGGAACTCCCTTGTAGGTAACTAACTGCTTTTCTCTTGCTGCTTTTAAGATTCTCTCTTAATTTTTAACCTTTAGCATATTCTGATATATCTTGGAGTGGGCCTCTGCATCTATCTTGTTTGGGACTCTGTGCTTCCTGAACTTGCATGTCTATTTCCTTCACCAAATTAGAGAAGTTTTGGGTTTTCTTCCATTATTTTTTCAAATAGATTTACAATTCCTTGCTCTTTCTCTTCTCCTTCTGGTACCCCTATGATGCAAATGTTCGAATGCTTGAAGTTGTCCCAGAGGCTGCTTATACTATCTTCATTTTTTTTTGGATTCTTTTTTTCATCTTCTTGTTCTGATTGGTTGTTTTTTGCTTCCTTATGTTCCAAATCATTGATTTAATTCTTGGCTTCATCCACTCTACTGTTGTTCCCCTGTAAATTGTTCCTTATTTTAATCAGTGTATCCTTTGTTTTTGATTGGATCTTTTTTATGCTGTTGAGGTCCTTGCGAAGTTCCTTGAGCATCCTTATAACTAGTGTTTCGAATTCTGCATCTGATAGATTGCTTATCTCCCTTTTGTTTAGTTCTTTTTCTGGAGTTTTAATCTGTTCTTTTATTTGAGCTATGGTTCTTTGTCTCCTCATTTTGATAGCCTCCCTGTGTTTGTTTCTGTGTATTAGGTAGAGCCGCTATAACTCCCTGTCTTGGTAGCATGGCCTAATATAGTACGTGTCCTGTAGGGTCCAGTGGCACTGCCTCCCCTATCACCCAAGGTGGATACTTGAGGTGCACCCTTTGTGTGGGCTGAGTCACCCTCCTCTTCTAGTTGATCCTTGATTGCTGTTGGGAGGTCAATGGGAGGGATTTACCCGAGCCAGTCAGCTCTAAGGGCTGGCTGTGACCACTAACCAACTTCCGCCCTTCGTGGAAGCACAACTGTGCAGGGGCAGAGTGTTGGTGCTCCATCATGGTCTGTAGCTGTCCATTGGGTAAGAAGGTCCTGGGGTTTCCCAGGTGGTGCAGGCCAACGTCAGCCCCATCTATGCTTGCATGGGGCCACTATGCCTGAGCTATAAAGCCATCTGAGATGGCTGCTGCTTGTGCTGGGCTTAGAGATTCCCAGGTGAAGCCAAGCTGTGAATCTAGGCTGGTTGCTGCTAGTGTTGGGCCTGGGGCCACTTAGCAAGAGGTACAAGGGCTGGGAGCTCACTGAAGCTGGCTGTTACTTGTTTGATCGAATTTAGGAAGTTGTGAAGCATGAGCCTAGGGCAGCCATTCATATGGAAAAGAAGTTTGGGTGGGCCTATAAGTGGAGTGGGACAGAGTTTCAGGGGATCTCCAGGTTGGGGCAAACAGTGTTAGCCTGGTTGATGGAGTCTCAGATAAAGCACCAGCCCACTGGCTCTGCAGCTCTGTGGAGGCAGGGTTCAGAAAACGACAATGGCCTCTGCCAGACAATTCAGTTTCTCCCAGTATGTCACTGGTGCTTTTCAAGATGCTACTCTGGTGCTGGAGCTCAGAGGGAGTAAGTCTGTATTCCATGTGTGGGTTCTTTAAGAGGAACTGCTTGGGATTCCAGAATTTTCTTCCACTGACTCAATCCCTGTTGGTTTTTACAGCTAGAAGTTACAGGAACTTATCTTCCTAACACTGGAACCCTGGGCTGGGGGGCTGGGACTCCTCACTCTGGAGATACCCCTCCTGAATCTTTATCCGCCCCATGTGGGTTTGGGACCAGCCCATTCCATGTCTCCGCCCTTCCTACCAGTCTGGATGGACGTGTTTTTTTTAATTCCATAGTTGTCAGACTTCCATTCAACTCGATTTCTGACAGTTCCGAGTGATGGTTGTTCTATATTTTAGTTATAATTTTGATGTCATTCTGCAAGGAGGCAAGCCCTGTTTGCCTGTGCCATCATCTTGACTGGAGGTCTTAAGTTTTTTTTTTTTTAATGATGTCTCTCAAAGAGCAGCAAGTTACAATTTTGATTAAGTCTAAATTATCACTTTTAAAAAATAGTTCATGCTTTTTGTATTCAATCTAAAAAGTTTGTCTGTCTGTGGGTAGACGGAATTCTAAAGTGACTCTTGATGACCTGACCCACACTCTTGTGATAATGTTTTTCTTTTTTTGTGAATGTGAGTATTCTGTGACTATGATGAGATGTTACTCCAGTGATTGTTACATTACAAGGCAGAAGGGAGATTATGCAGATAGGCCTGACCTAATCACATGAATCCTTAAAATCTGGGGCCACAAGAAGTGAAAGGATTTGAAACATGAAAGTTCAATAAGAGGGGTTATTTTTTTATTACTCACTTTGAAGATGGTGAGGCCCATATGACAAGTGTTGTAGGTGGCCTTCAGCAGTTGATCATGACCTGTGTGTGAGAAATAGCAAAGAAACAGGGACCTTTTGGTCCTATAACTGCAAGGAGTTGAATTCTCCACAACCACATGAATTTTGAAGAGGATCCTGAGTGCTAGATAAGAACATGGCTCTAGGTGCCAGATACCTTGAGTTTATCCTTGTGAGACCCTGAGCAGAAAATTCAGCCACTTGTATGCCTGGGCTGTGACCTCTAACTCTGGTAATTTTTTATGTCGTAATATAAAATTAATACAAAGTAAGTGTCAGGATTGTAAAGTTTTCTCTTGTATGTATTCTTATGCTTTTAGCTTTTACATTTAGGTCTGGTATCTTTTCAAGTTAATGTTTATATGGCATTAGGCTAAGGGTCAAAGTTCATTTTTTTCCATATCGGTATCCAGTTGTTTTAATATTATTTGTGGGAAAGACTGTTTTGTTCCCATTAAATTGCCTTGGCATTTTTGTAGAAAATCAGTTGAGTACCTATGGTTCTGTTTCTGTACTTTCCAGTTTATTCTCTTGGTTTATATGTCTGACTTTCTACCCGTAGCATACGGTCTTGCTCACTGTCAGATAGTCTTCCAATTATCTTTTTCTTTGTCAGAATTGTTTTGGATATTCTAAGTTCTTTGTATTTCTTTGTAAGTTTTACAGTCAGCTTTGTATCATTTAGTTCTGCAGTTATTATTCTAAATCAGGGAATGTTTATTTATGCAGTGTTTTGGATAAATTGTTCTGATGTATTTTCCAGTTTACTGTTTCTGTCTTCACCTGTGTCTTCTCCAGTGGTTTAACCCAGCTATAAAATTTTAGATTTCAGTGACTGTGTTTTACTCTGGAAGTTCAATTTGGTTCTTCTGCTTCCTTTTTTTAAAGTGTTCTATGCCTTCCTTTGGTTTTGATGCTTTTATCTTCAATCATTGTTAAACACACTTATAGTCTTTATGAGACTTCTGTTTTCTGAATCCTCTGCGTTTTATGTTGAGGGTTTGCATTTCCACAGTGGTTTCATTTTTTATCTACTAGAGTGGTCTAGAGGCATCACTGGCATGGGCCAGTTTTGTTAACCTCTCATGTTGGGGAGGCTCCTAAATCATAAGATAGAATAAGTGAATTTAGACTTCAAATTCATATAAAACATATGTCTATGGTTTCAAATTCTCAAGGGGAACCTTTTCCTCCCCTTACCCATAGGTTAAACAGACAAGCTTTCTGGTCTTCTTGTTCATGCAGGTGGATATTTTTCCTTGTTTATTTTCATTGAGAGCATAGGCCTTTGAGGGTCACAATTTTGCAAGAGATCTTACATTCAACTTCCCACCTTTCTCAAGAGCCTTCTCTACTTTTCTCCTTTCTGTCTCCTTTCCTCCACTTCTGTTGGTCATTGAAATGTCTTAACAGATGCTTCTGGGGATAATACAAAGCTCTGGCCTTTGGTTCACTTTTTATTTCCAGTTCTGGCATTTTTCTCCACTTTCTTGAGAACTTAGCTAAGCTTTTCAAAGGATGTTACCATTTATCCAGCATTCCTAGACTTTAGTAGCTGGAGAGTTTTTATAGATCTTGTAGACTGCTGTATTGCAAGATAAAAAAAGATAATAAGACTATGTGCTTTAAAGATTGAGTTTAATTTACAGAAATATTGGGTGTCAAAGTGTAACATTTTTTATATATGCATTTATTAATTTCTATTTTTAAATGGCAGCTTCTTTTTAAAAAAGTGATCAGGAACCTGATTTTCCAGTCTGTTTCCTGAGGAAGCAAAAAGGCAGAAACTTGGTGAGTAAGTAGCAAGACAGTTGTTGCTATAATAAATATGGGACTTCCTGGCAATGACTCTATCAACAGTAAGAAATGCAACCACGGCAGTGTCTCTCTAATTTGCTACAAGATTTTGTTTCCCATCTTTGGCATAGGCGTTTCTGTTATATCAAGGAATTGGCCTTTCCAGTTTATTTTACTCATTCAGTCAGACAGTGATTAGAAAGTCTCACTGGCTGTGTGTGTACATTGCACCATACTTAGGAGTTTTGTAATTGTTTGACAATTATGATAAATTTCATTCAGGTCTTTGAAACTTTCCATTCATTTCCTTCTGGAGGAAAGCCCTTCTCCTCATGTTCCTATAGATGTGCATTGTTTGTAGGCTCTATTCAACCAGGGGCTGGGAGCATATATTTCAGAATAAGATATATCTGGGTTTGAGTCTTTCCACAAGCCTTTGCCTTTTGAAATTGTGTGTTTAATGTGCTCTCTACATTTAGATGCATTGCCAGTACAGTTGGAAAGAAAAATGGACCTAAGTATTGGGAACTACTGTAAGACCAATGATTGCTCTTTGCTCAGCCAGTTACTGTCATCCTGTCTGGGGCATTCATGTGTGAGAATAGGAGGGTGAGCTGAACTGCCTCCATAGGCTCCTCTAGAAGTCTTTAAACTAGTGCAACTTTTGATTAAACAAATGAGGAAGCTGAGCTTATAAATGTCTGTAAAGTCCACTGCTTGATTTTTTAGTTCCTTAGTACTTGGGCATGTGGCTTTTTAATTTATTTATTTATTTTTTTAAGGACTCCAGCAGTTTGGTTATGAGTTACCCCTTGGTGAATTTAGGCACACTGTATACAAAATATAACAATTTTTCCTGCCATAAGAATATTTCTTCAGGAGCAAAATTCAACACAAAGTCTTCCTTTAATGTTTTTTATTATGTATAAGTAATAGAGGATAGTTCAGGAATACTTGTATAGTACAGAGGCCCCAACATTGTTAACATTTTGGTTTATTTACTGGGAGTATTTTTTTTGCCCCAGTCATTTTTGTTTCTTCATTAATATAAATAACCTTAACGTATGTGCCATTCGGGTTCTCCAAAAAGCAGACTGAGATGGAGTAGGAAAGCAAGGGGCTTATTGGTGTGAATGTAAAAGGGGCTACAGACCTGTCAAGCTCAGGGGGCCACATGGCAGGCCTCACAAGCTCAGTGAATAAATATAACTGCACAGGATGGTCTTATCACAGATTCCTAACTGGGCAGGTTATAGTGGGTAGTCACATCCCAGGCCTATAACTTCCTCAGCAAAGGTCAGTATTTAACTTGAGTCCTGTTCATTTTTCTTACGCATCTAGCATAACTTACCTTTGAAATATCAGAGTAATTTTCCAGAGTCCTCAGAGGCACACCTGGCACAAGACCATGAAACTCCTCTGTGTTATCTTGTTGCCCACATACATCTCTTTCTTATTGTAAATGTTAAATGTTAACTTTCCTATACCCAACAATGTAAAAGAAGTATGGGTCTCTCTATTTTACATCTTATCCCACCTTCTTTTGTCTACATTGGGGAGTAATGGTTGTGAGAAAAAAGGAAAAGGGTAGGGTTGGGTATGGGAAGCCACCAGACTGCAGTGCACACTTGACAAAGTCTCTGCCAGCCCAGATTGCCCGATAGTGGAGTACCTCACTGGATGGAAATGGATCACTACATTGCCCAGTCATTGGGCAGTCAATGCATGTCTTGGTACGAAGTTTTTTACTGTATTTAGGATTATTTTTTCTTGACTAGATTCCCAGAAATAAAATAAATTGAAGTGTGTGAACATTCTGAAGGCCCTTTGTGTTGAAAGGGATTGTCTTTTACAATGTCAGTGCTGAGTATGAGCAACCTATGGCGTTAGATCCTTAACAGTTTTAGATCTTGTTTTCCTAATCTTTGCTAATTTGTACCTGAAAAATGGTGTCTTGCTTCCCTTTTCTGACCTCAAGTCTACTGTGGTGTTTTGAGGGCTGTGAATTTAGGGATGTGGTTCTTAATCCTCTGTCCAAAGGTCCAGAAAGATGGGGAAGATAATAAGAATGAGGGCTCTCGAATCAGATTGGTCAGGTTTAGATCCTGGCTCTGCTGTTGACCACTTTGTGACCCTATACAAGTCTTCTTGTATAAGGTTATTCATTCTCATAATGAAGGAAATGATAAACATCTGCCTTATAGGGCTATTTTGAGTGTTAAATGAGGTGGAGCACATAAAACACTTAGTATGATGTCTGGCCCACTGTGTATACCTGAAGGTTAGGTATTATTTTAATATAATTTATTTTGGTACTGTGAGAATTAGAATGAAAGAGAACTTTTAATTCAAGCTTTACTTTTTTCCAAGAGAAAAAACTGAGGCTTAATGAGGTTAATACATTTGGCCTAGGTGTCTTAGTTAATGAGTTACAGAGCTTGGACCTGAAGGTGGGTCTTTGACTAGTACAGGGTTTTTCAGCCTTGGGATTTGAGGATGATTCTTTGTTATGCAAGGGTTGTCCTGTGATTTGTAAGACAATTAAAACTAGCTTTAGGCATTGCCAAATGTCCCTTGAGGGAACCTAATGCTCTATGAATAACCTTGCAGTGGAATAGTCCAAGTTTGGGGACCAGGGAGGAGTGTTCCATCTTGCCTTCACTGGAAAGACCTAATTTCTAAACGAACCCAGTTCTCATGAACTCTTCAGAGATCTACAAACTGTTTAAGATGGAGCTTTGTTCTGTGGCTACTGGAATGTTAAACATACTATGAAACATCTCCTTAGAGTGTACTCTCCCTGGGAAAAATTCCATGGGTTTAAATAGGATTGTTTTACCTTTCTAAAAGTTTTTTTTCTTTAGTTGCAGGTAACAAAACTTAAAAAAAAAAAGTATTTATGGAATTCCAGTGAGTGGGGATGGATGATGCAGGTCAAATAACTAAGGTAAGACAAATAAAACCAGAGCTGTGAGGAGGTGTTACAGAGCAAAAGGGGGTTCTTCCACGTGGCGCCTTGGTGTAAAACCCAACAACTAGTGTTGAGGAAAACAGGTCTTTATTTACAATATTCCAACCTGGGGAGGGCAGTGAGTACTTAAGCTCAGACCCTTGTTCTCCCACGGGACCCAGTGCTTCCCTTGCTCCCCAAAAGGCCATAAGCCAAAACCATGCCCAGAAGTTCCCCATCCCTTATCTGTCAGCTGTCTCCTTCAGGATCTGGGGTACAATGTCATCAGCCTCCATATAACAGTCCAGGAAAGTGGGCGCTGTGTTGCACTGGATCTCACATGGTTCTTTCTTTGCTCTTTCAAAGCTGCATGGAGTTCTCCTAGCCAAAATGTCTGCCACCTTATTTTTAAATCCCTGACTGCATCCTGTGACATAGTGGTTGTGGTAACCGGTTCTGACCATTCACAGAACCTTGCGCAGGCTCTGAATGCTCTTTCCTTACTATTTCATGGTCAAAACCCCTCCCATCTCCTTGGGGACTTGGAAGAACCAACCATTTGCATAACTTAAGACACTAGCTACCAGCTATAGTTATGCAAAGGCATCTTAAAAGCTGTTCCTTTCTCCCCATCTCCCAACCCACAGGCTCTGTGGATTTTTTGGGGACCCCCACTCTGTAACAGAGGCTTTGTCTCCTCAGTAAGTGTCCTCAGTAAATAAAGCTACAATCAGGTTCTCTACCATTCCATTTTATTTCCAAACTAAGAGTAGCTTATTTTTTGTGATTGAAAATATTATAGTTATTGTTCTTTAAGATAAATAAGTGCCTCTCATTCTGGTCATGAATTCAAAACATGAATGCCGTATGTCTTTTTGTGTAATCTAATTTGATTACTGTTTCATCAATGTTTTGAAGTTTTCAGCATATAAATCCTAACATGTTTTGTTAGGTTTATACCTATGTATTTTCTCTTTTGGAGAGTGATTGTAAATGTTATTATATTTTTAAGTTTTGGTTTTTTTTTTCAGTTAGTCTTTACTATTATATATAAACATTAATGATTTTTCTGTGTTGACCTTATATCCTGTGACATTGCTGAACTCATTAGTTCCAGGAGGGCTTTTTTTTTTTTTTCCTGTAGCTTCCTTGAGATTTTCTACATAGATTATAATGTCCTCTATAAATATAGACAGTTTTAGTTCTTACTTTCTAATCTGTGGATATCTTAATGTTCTTTTCTTGTCTTATTGCCCTGGTAAGACTTAGGTACTGTGTTGAATAAGAGTGGTAAAGTGGACATCTTGGTCTTGTTTATGATTTTAGGGGGAAGTAATCAGACTCTAGGTTGTTTTTTTGTGTTTTATTTTTAATATGCCTTTTATTAGTGGAATATTCCTTTTAATCCTACTTTGCTGAGAGTTTTTCTCATGGATGGGCATTAGGTTGTGTCAAATGTACATCAGTTAATAGGCTCATGGTTTTTTTTTTTTCAATTTATAATTCACATTGATTTTTTTTTAAATTGAGCCAGCTTTGCATTCCTAGAATAAATCTTATTTCATCATGGTGTATTATTATGTTTATATATTGCTGCATTTGATTTAGTAATATTCTATTGAGGATTTTTGTTGCTATGTTCATGAGGTAAATTAGTCTAATCTTCTTTTTGTTTACTGTCTGGTTTTGTTTTCAGGATAATGCTGGTATGAAAATGAGAATTGGAAAGTAGTCTCTCCTTTTCTATATTTTTGCAAGAGATTGTGTAGAATTGGTGTTATTTCCTTCTTTAAATGTTTCGCCCTGGCTGGTGTGACTCAGTGGATTGAATGCCAGCCTGTGAACCAAAGGGTCCAAAGGGTCGCTGGTTCAGTTGCCAGTCAGGGCGCATCCTGGGTTGTGGACCAGGTCCCCAGTTGGGGGCACTCAAGAGGCAACCACACATTGATGTTTCTCTCCCTCTCTCCCTTCCCCTTTCTCTAAAAGTAAAATAAATAAAATCTTTTCAAAAAATAAATAAGTGTTTTATGGGATTTGTCAGTGAAGGCATCTGGACCTGAAGATTTATTGTCCCAAAGTTAAACATTTAAAAATTTTGTTATTTTATTGATTTGAGAGAGAGAGAAGAGGGGGAGGGGAGAGAGAGAGAGAGAGAGAGAAACATTGATTTGTTATTTTTGTTGATTGATTCTTGTATGTGCCCTGACCAGGGATCGAACCCTCAAACCGCAGCCTTGGAGTATTGGGATGACACTCTAACCAACTGAGCTAACCCGCCAGAGCAGTATGTTGCTTTTGCTGCGTATTCATTAGACATAAATGGTAGTTTTAATAAATACTTAAATTATATTAAAACTTTGTGTTAAATAAAAATAAATGCAGTCATATGGCATATGCTCTTGTGTCTGGCTTCTTGATATTCACTCATGTTCTTACATTCCTTCTTATTGCTGAGTCTGTCCTTACCTTTCAAGACAGGTTTACCATTCATTTCCTTGTTTAAGGTCCAGGAAGAGATTAAGAAACAATTTCCTCTTATAATATTATTAGCCCAAATTACTAATCTGATAGATGGATTATAGAATTTAAATTTCCTTATAGCCTAGCAGTCAAAGAACACATTGTTACAGTGAGGTGAACAAGAGCATACCTCTCAGAGCCTTAAGAAATATACGAATATTCTGTCTCTGGTCACAGATCCTAGGTCTTGACCTGATATTTGGGAGGGAAAAATTGGAACTCAGTAGACTTATACTCCTTGTATCTTAATTTTCCAACCATTATGTAAAGTTGGTTTTCTTTTTCTAGAAAGCGACTAATCTGGAATGAGAATTAATTCTCATCAGTAAAGGCAAAGCTTTAAGTAGGTCATCTGACTTTGCTTTTGTCCTCCACATTCACCCTGGTTATAAAAGGCCCTTTCATGAGTTTTCTAGGCTTTCATTGCTGCCACTCTCCACAGGCATCGTGAAAGAATTAAACTACCCCCCCCCCCCCGCAAGTCATGTCTCATGGACTCTTTCATAGAGTGCACACTGCACTATGTTTAACTCAGCAGGAACTCTTCCCAGACACTGAATATATGAACAGCTCCTCTTCCAGATAAGAGATTTCAGTATTGATTACAGTAGTTCCTCTCTATATCACGGTTCACTTATTGTGGCCTCACTGTATCGCAGGATTTTTAAAAATATTATATTTAATTATTTATTGCAGATTTTTCGCTATATCACGGGATTTTGCAGTACTGTATACGTATGTTGTTAAAGTTACATAGGTTTAAGAGTGTAGAATATGTTTAAGAACATAAGTAGTGTTTATAGAAGTGTGAAAAGGGTTAATAAGGGAGTGGGAAAGGTTAATAGGGACTGGGAACGGTTTATAAGTGTGTGGAAAGGGTTTATAAAGCCTTAAAATATATATAAATATTAAAATAAATGTAAGGTTCCTACTTCGCAGATTTTCACCTATCACGGGGTGGGGGGGTCTAGAACGTAGTACTTGTGATAAGTGAGGGAATACTGTAGGGTCATAGCCATCAGAATTAGTGTCCATCAGTATCTAATAGATAAAATAACTTGCAACCTAAGTTTTGCCAAGTAATTAGGCCAGGATTTGTGTTTATGCATATATTAAAGTTATTTTATATAAAATTCATCTCTAGATAATTACTCTAATCAATTGAGTAGGAGGTTGACATTCTTCAAGTAACCTACATGCTCATTATTAACTTTTTAAAAGAAGATAATCAACACTGAAATAGTTTTGCTATGCCTGCAGGTGTAGAGGAGGAAAGAAAACATGGAATTTTGAAGAGCTATTAAACAAGCTGCTTATGGCATAATCTCGGGGTAGTAAAGGCTTTTTTATTTTACAGGCATTGAGATCCATATATTTCAAGGAAACTAATTATACAGAGTTAACCATCTATATTAACTTTTTTCCCCAAGGACTAGAACCTATCAGTTATAATAGTTTCCAAACAATTCTGGTGGAATTAATCTCTTGGGGGGTCTTCCAGTTTACCTACTCTGTAGTTCCCTAACATCTGAGTTTTTAGTCATTTAAGTACTTTATTTCCTTTAATCATTTTTAATATCTGCCTTTATTCCTATCAAGGCTAGACTCTTTGGTTCAACAATTCAGCTAATTCTCTTGCCAATACTTAATCCTGTTGCTTAGAGTTCTGTTACATTCACCCAGCACAACCTTAATTCTGTATGTTCTCTAGACCATTACTTCTTAGGCATTTTTCTAGAAAAGAATTCTTGAAAAACAGGTCTCATTTTTCCTAGACCCTCAGGGCTGCCCAGTGCCAGCATCTCCTGCCATTTTCTGCAACAGCATTGTAACTTATCGCTTCCTAAAATTTTATCTCACTATCTCCTTCACCATTTTAGCCTTTGACTTTTCTACATACAGTACTTTACAGCAAATCATCAGATTTAAACATGATTTTGTTCTTGCCCAACTTAACAAACACTTTCTTGAGTGTAAATCAGTGACTGTTTTTGCTAGGATATAAAAACTAGTCACTTTGAAAACCCTTCTTATTAAATCTCCTTTATTTTAATAATTTATAGGTTCTTGTGGATTTTTTATGTAAATGTTTATATTTTCTGCAAATAATCTTATCCTATCTAGTTTTTGTAATTCTAATTTCTTTTTCTTATTGATTGCAAAGGCTAGGACCTCCAAGTGATAGTAGGTCACCTTATCTTATTCCTGATTTTAAAGGGAATGCTTTCAGTGTTTCCCTGTTGAAGAGGATAATTGTGTAGGGTTATTGTTGTTTAAAATAGTAACTTTTATCATGGTAAGGAAATCTTCTAGGCCTAAGGTTTTAAAAAACCTAAGAGGGTTTTTTAAAAACTCATGAATCCAGTGTTTTTATCCAGTCCTTTTCTGTGTCAATTGAAATAATGATATGATCTTTCTTTTTTAATATAGGTGGATTATATTTATAGATTTTATATTAAAAGATTCTTACACACCTTGGATAAACTCAGATTGATCATGTGTTATCTTTGTTATATATCAGATTTAATTTGTTAATATTTTGTTTAGGATTTTTAATCTATATTATTGAGTGGAAGTGGGACTGTAATTTCCTTTCTTGTAATTTTTAAAAATTATTTAATTGATTTTAGAGAGTGAGAGAAACACCAATTTTTTTGTTCCACTTAGGCATTTATTGGTTGATTCTTGTATGTGCCCTGATGGGGGATCGAACCGCAACTTTGGTGTATCAGGACAATGCTTTAACCAACTGAGCTACCTGGCTAGGACCTCTTGTAATGTTTTTTGACTAATTTTAGTGCCAGGTTTTACTCGCCTCTTAGGATGAGATGGAAATTATCCCCCCCGCAACCCCCACACACCCCCAATTTATCATCTGGGCTCAGTGGAGTTTTTTTGTGGCAAAATTTTAAACTTCAGGTCACCTGTAATAGTTACAAGAGTATTCAGGATTTTTATTTATTTCTGAGCTTTTTTTAAGTTTTCAAAATTATTTGCCTATGGTTATTGATTAAGTCTTTTCATTTGCTGTATCTGTAGTTATTTCCATTTTTTATTCATAATATTTATGCCTTCTCAGGTGTAAAGTTTATTGTTTTAACATTATGTATGCAGCAGTGAAACTTTTACCACAATCAGGGAAGGGTGAACATACCTATCACCCCCCCCAAAGTTTTCTTGTGCTCCTGTAACTGAACAAAAAGAGAGGTTTGGCTGCCTGTTGCCACAAAAGCCAAATTCATGAAGCAGATGCTGGTGCAGAAGGAAAGAGGTTTTATTCAGGTGCTATGTGACCTGGGAGAAATACCGAACTCCTGTCTCAAAGCCTGTCTCCTCTTTATGCTGTGGAAAAAGTCCACGCCTCCTCAGCAAGGCCAAGACAAAAGCCAGTTGTCCAGAGTTCATGCTCCATTTTAAAGTACAATCGTTTGGAGCCCACAGGCAGCTGCTGAGCCGTCTTAGTCCCTATCCAGGTAGCTTAGCTTGTCCACGATTGCTGTTCATTTCAAGCTCCCTCCTGGAGCCTGAGTGTGGAGCCCACGAGGCCATGCTCCATGCAGCTGCTTGGGTGACATAGGCACGTGGTCCCAGGCAAGAGAGTGAATGAATGCACGGGTTGAGAGCATCACCAGGTGGACAAGAGAAAAGAGAGAGAGGCTCCCTCCTGGAGGCCATGGGCCACATGGCCCATTGAGGGAACAGGTGTGAAGTGTACCTTGTGAATTTGGGTCATAAACAAGAGAGCCAGAGCTTCTTTGATCCCCTGGGATTATATTAGCTTGGGCTTGGGACAGACCAGGTGCTTTCTCAAAATGACCAATCAACTTCACAAACTTTCATGTGCTTTGAGTGAGTCTGTCTCCCAACCAATCTTTTCTTTTCTCATGCTAGACTGACAGGCCTCTTTGGTCAACTCAGTTCTTTATCATATAGGTAATCTGAACATATTTTCTCTCATCTGTGGGCTTCCTTTTCATTCTGTTGATAGTGTCTTTTGATAACAGTAGTTTTTAATTTTGATGAAGTCCAACTTATCAATTTTGTTGTTGTTGACTGTTTCTGGTGTCATATTTTTAAAAAATCATTTCCAAATCAGTGTTGTGAAGATTTTGCCCTATATTTTCTTCTGAAGGTTTTATAGTGTTATTTCTTGTTTAGATGTTTGATCCATTTTAAGGTAAATTTTGTATACGGTATAAGGTAGGAGCCTCAACTTCATTCTTTAGCATGTGGATATCCAGTTTTCCAGCACCATTTGTTGCAAAGGCTATCCTTCCTCCATTGAATTCCTTTGCACCTGTGTCAAAATTACTTGGGCATATTTGTGTGGATTTGTTTCTCATTCTCTTTTATTCCAAAAATCAGTATGTTTATCCCTTTGCTAATACCACGCTGTCTTAATTAGGGTAGCTGTATACCAAGCCTTAACATTGGGTAAATGAGTTAATCCCATTTTATTATTTTTCAAAATTGTCCCTGGTTTGTTTTCATTTTTGTTTTAATGCATATAAACTGTATTGTGCTTTAGTTTCATGTATCTGATAGTTTATTCTAAGGTGTGCTTTAAGCAGAATGAATGCTTTTTCATATTGTTCCTTGTCTTAACTAATTTGCAATATATTTGTACCAGACTGTTTTATATGCTTGTTTATTGAAGTAATCTGATTTACCTCTTTGCCTTCAGGCTCCTATCTCTAGGCCCTAAACTGAATCTTCCTTTAGGTGAAAGTTAAGGCAGTAGAATTTTTTTTTTAAGGATTTTATTTATTTATTTTTAGCGAGAGAGAAAGGGAAGGAGAAAGAGAAGGAGAGAAACATCAATGTGTGGTTGCCTCTCTTGTGCCCCCAGGGGTGGATGTAGCCTGCAACCCAGGCATGTGCCCTGACTGGTAATCGAACCAGCAGTCCTTTGGTTCTCAGACTGGTTCTCAGACTGGCACTCAGTCCATAAGCCACACCAGCCAGAGAAAAGGCAGTAGAATTTAACAATCGATTTTACAGCCTCACTGGTCCTGTTTCATTCTCTACATAATTTCATCTGTGGAAGCAAGCTGCTCTTCAGGGCCTCAGACTCCTACTAAAGGAGGTCCTCTTCTCTTTATTTTGGACCTCTCTATCACAATGTCTTTCTCAAGAAAAGACCTATAATTAAATTTTATTTCTGTTCTAGGACTTCTTCAGAAGCGTTAGGCAATTTTTAAAGCTATTTTCTCTCACTGGCAAGCATTCAGTATGCTGTTCCTTCTCCACCCTCCCTTGGTGGCATGTATCAGTTTTGTACACATCAGTGCCCACCTACTCGTGCCTCCTGTGCTTGTCAGATGTCTCTTGCCTGGCTTGTTCATTGTTGCTTTTGTCACTTTTACAGCTGTCTTCTTCCTTTCTTTGGCTTACTGCCTGACTTCTGTGGCAGCTGCTCTGCCATTGCCTGTTTGCCATTCTGCCCTTCTCCCACTCTCCATCGCAAACCCTTGCTCTGTGTAGGTACTGTATGTACATTTTTCATGTTCAGCTTATAACCTTCTCCATGGTATGTCCAAAAGCAGTCATTCTTCTGCTTATGGCTTTGGAATTCACCTAAGTCAGACACTTGGGCCTTTCTTACCTCTAGCGTCTCATTGTTAAGTCTTAAGTTCTACCCCTCTAAATTCTCTCATCAGTCTCCTCTGGATATTCCTGCCTTGCTCTGAGGTTCTCCTGGTTTATTGGCTAGATTACTTCTGAAGGCTTCAGTCAAAGGCCCTCTTAACCTCAGACGCCACCAGTTGATCCTCTACCTTGCTGTCACTCATTGTTTCTAAATCCAAATTGTTCCCATCAGCCTCTCTGTGCTAGAGCCTTTGGTGGTTCCTCAGTGTATTCAGTGGAGAGTCAAAACTTTTTATGTGGCCAACCGCCCCTTTGTGATCTGACCTGTGCTTCCGCTAGCCTCATTGGCTGCATTTCCTCCACATATCCTCGCAGATCCCAATCTTTCATGCCTGCAATTTTCACATTCATTTAACAGATATTTATTGAGGTCCTGCTTGATGCCCTTGTCCATCTCTTTGCCATTCCTGGAACCAGATAAGCTATTTTATGCTTCCAAGTTCTTTCTGCTTGAGAGACAGTTTCTGACCCTTCTCTTGGCTAATTAACTGCCCTTTATTCTCCCAAATTCAACTCAAACATTAACCTCCCCTGAAAATTCCTTTCCTGGTCTGTAGTTTTACTACTTCACCTTAGTATTAATGTTCATTCAAGGTTTAAATACATAGTTTATTTTCGCCTCACTACTGGTTAGTGAACTACTTGATAACAATGTCTATATCTAATCTGTATATTCCCAATATCTGGTGGAGCATGAACGGAAGAATGTGAGCTTTGGAGTTAGCTCTGAGTTTGAATCCTAATAGCTATTTATTAGGTGTGTGGCCTTAAGCAAATTTCTTAACCTCTGTGGCCTTAAGATTCTTCATCTGTAAAATGGAAAAACAATACCTGACTTACAAGGTGGTTGTGAGAATTAAACGGGTTAAAGTGTATAGAACACCTAGTACAAGTGCCTACTATAGGCAACCAAGGATTGTAGTTGTAAAAATAGTTTTTATTCTTAATGTAAATAATATAATGTTGATTGGGTGAACAATTAGCTGAAGGAACTGACCCCTCTTCTGGGTGCCCTTTCCTCAAATCAGAGAACCTGAACAGCTCTAGAAGGCCTAAGCCAGAGCTTAACACTCCTGGCTGTCACTTTGGTTCTCCCATACCTGGGACATACCCTCAGTAAGGCTGAGAGTTGAATACCTATCTTTCCCACAGGGATCTTCATCTCTGTAAAGGAGGTGAGTGTACTTAAAATCAACACTAAGACTTAAACAGTCACATATGTATATTGAATATCTGAAAACCAGTGGCTGATTAACGTGAGTGCATTAAAAAAAATCACTATTCCTTTGTTTAGAAATTTGTAAAATGGAAATAAGCATCATTTGTTTTAGTTGGTATTAGGAAGATTTTTCTGTTTCTTCATTAGTCTTTTAATCTTTTAAAGGATCAATGATAATAAGATATGTGAAGAAAGGTAGTCCTAGATTTGAATTCTACTTCCACAATTTACGGGCTATGTGACCATCTCTCAATTCCTTTATCTGCAAAATGGGAGTAAGAGTATCTAGTTTGTACAGCTGCTGTTAGATTTAACTGAGATAAAATGCCAAATATTGGTATAATATATACCTGATACTTGATTGTATTTTATCAGTACTAATATATTGAATATTGAACGCTTAATTTTCAATAGATAGACTCTTGATGGAAGGTATCACAGCCAAAGTGTTACCTTTGGGAAATGTGCAGATTGGCTGAGCTCTCCTTTGCTAGTGGGGACTTCATAATATTGATTCCTTGTAAAGTTTTTTCTTTAGCAAATGTATACAACATTGTACTTAACTAGTAAGAAGGCTGATGGCTCTCATCATTCCTATTCCTTCCTATATCCTAGGTCATCACAAATCTTATTTCTTATATTTTAGCTGTATCACGATTGGGGTTGGTTGCATATATCAGAAAATAAAACAGGTTTATTTCTTCATTGTATATATGAAATCTCAAAGTAAGTAGGGCCAGTATGGCAGTTTGACAATGTCATTGGAGAACTAGGTCCCTTTCTCTCTCTATTTGGCTACGCTCAAAATCACTTCAGGGTCCATAATGACTACTTTGGCTCTAATCATCACATCTAAATACCAGATTACAGGAAGAAGTCAGGGGAAAAGGCTCCCTCCCTCCCTTTTAAAGCACCTTCCTAGAGATCTCATAATATACTTAATCTTATATCTCCTTGGCTAGAACTTGTCCATGTCTAGCTAAAGAGTAGGCATATTTTCCTTAGCACCCAGTTTTCTTTGTTCTTCTTCACCTTGCTTTAGGTGAGGATGACATGTCTCTGAGGGCCTCAGGGCCCACTGACAGGAAGTGTATGTCTGGGCAAGAAGCCAAACAGTATGTCTGTGAATGATTACTTCATCTTGAGTGCAGGATATATATTTCACATAATTTACCCCTGATATGTGTGTAGCTTATATAATTGATTGCTTATGAAATTAATATTTAAGGTTTCTGCAGGCCAAGCTTCCCCCTCCCCCAACAAAGGCACATACCATGGTAAATTGTAGTAACACCAATGTCAGCATTATAGGGTTGGGGATAATTAAGTGAAAGGAGGCATACAAAGTGCTCAGTGCAGCTGGGTTTTGAAATGGGAGGGTAAGTGTGAGTGATTTAATAGCCAGTGGACACCACCGACCATCCATACCACCACCGTAGAATTTAGAACTTCCACATGTATCTCTGGAGAATGTCTCAGATTAACTATGCTGGTTTTGAATTTTAAGAAAATTTAGGAAATGTTCTCAGATGCTCAGATACCAGGAAGACAACAGCTGTAATTTTTCAGAACTGCCTTTGTCATTTATCTGAGGGCTTTTAACTACTGCAGATGGAATCTTGATTTTCCTGTTTTTTTAATGTTAAACTTTCCAGACTGAGCACCCTAATGTATGTGCAAACAATTTTTTTAAGTAAGAAATATTTTTATAATGAAGTAGGACTGTATATTGGCCCTTTTTCTGGGTGTGGTAGAGTAAGAGAGAGAACACAATGCGTGTGCCATTGTGTTCAATAAACTATGGAACTGCCCAGATTTCATGACTCATCTCCCAAAGCCTCCCTGCTCAGCTATTTTATATTCACAGTTAACCAGCGGCTCATGATTCACTTTTTGAAAAATGAACAATATGTAAGTGTGAGTTTCTTCTATTATTTTGGCTTTCTTGGTATATATAATTTCATCTTTACTCAGGCCACTATTGCCTAATCAAAAATGATGTAAAACATAGAAGGGAAAATCATATACAATTAACTCTTACTTAACAAAAGCAAACAGAAAGACTGGTTAAAATAATTGTGATACATCCATATGATGAAAAACTGTACAGCCACTGAAAAGAAAGGTAGCTAATTAGACGTGTTGATGTGGAAGAGATCCAGAATTTATTATTTAAGTAAAAATGCAGGCTGTAGACAATATGTATAATATCCTATTTATAATTTTTTTATTTTTTTTTTGGGTATATGCAGTTACAGTATAGGAAATTTTTACAGGATATAGAAGAAATTATTTAGTGATCACTTCTGGGAAGCAGGACTGGCAGGAGATGAATGAGACTTATATTTTGCTTTATAATCCCTGTGTTCTGTTTGTATATCTTATAGTGAGCATGCTTTACTTCTTTTTTTAAGTGGTTTATCATTATAGTGAAGAGGAGGACCAGTGTCTTTCCTATATAACAAAAGTAATGTTTTAATAAGCAACATTAAAAGATTCCATTCATTTCAGCTAAAAGATGAATGTGGTCTGGGGATCTAATATAAAACATGGTGACTATAGTTGATAACACTGTCTTGTATAATTCAAATTTGCTAAAAGAATAAAACTTAAATGTTCAAACCAGAAATGAATAGGGCAAAAAAAATATAGTAAGACTTTGAGGAACATAAAAACTTGAGTAAATGGAGAAAATATTATTTTTTAAAATCTCAAATAAGAGAAAAATGGACAGAATTTTATATCCACCACCTAGATTCTACAATTAACATTTTTCTATATTTGTTTTATCACATATCTGTTCATATATCTATTCCTGTATTCATCTCTCAGTTCATATTGTTTTTAATATATTGGGCTGGCCAAAAAGTTTGTTTGTTTTTTTCCATAAGATGGCCTTAGCAACACTTAATTTTCTGTAACTTCATTCAAAACAGTTTTGTTAAATTGTATTGTGACAGCTGTCATATCAGCGTGCATTTTTAAAAAACTTATCAAAAGTGGCGAATTTTCGTGTAGCCATTTTAATATTGAAGAGGTAAGAAAATATACAACATTTGGTATATTATGCTTTATTATTTCAAGAAAGGTAAAAACGCAGCTGAAATGCAAAATAAAAGATTCGTGCAGTGTAAGGAGAAGGTGCTAGGCTGATCTAACGTGTCAAAGTGGTCTGTGAAGTTTTGTGCTTGAGAATTTTGCTGGACGATGCTCCATAGTCAGGTAGACCAGTTGAAGTTGATAGCAATCAAATCGAGACATTGAGAACAATCAACATTACACCATGCGGGAGATAGCCGACATACTCAAAATATCCAAATCAATTAAAGTTATTGGTGAAAAAGAAAAATGGATCTTTTTATTTTACAGGGGAAAACTAAAGGACTTTTTGGCCAACCCAATATTTCAAAGTAAATTGCATATATCAGTAAACTTCGTCCTAATACTAAAGGTGTATATCATTTACAATATTTGTTAATGGGTTGAGTCTTTTAGGGGGTAAAATTTATGCACAGTGAATACGCAAATCTTAAGTTACCATTCCATGAGTTCTGAGAAATGCATATCCCCATTCACCGAGTTCCCTGTCAAGATACAAAGTATCACTATTACCGAAGAAGTCCCTCATGTGCCTTTCCCGTAATCCTCTCTGTCTCTTTCCTCGGCAAGAGTTCTGATTTTTTCACCATAGTTTTACTTTTTCTAGAACTTCATATGTATGGAATAATACATTATAATACACTCTTACATGAGACTTTTTTCTTTTCCTTTCTAAAAATATATTTTATTGATTGTGCTATTATAGTTGTCTCAATTTTACCCCCTTTGCCTCCCTCTGCATGGTACCCCCATTCCCTCCATCAATCCCCTCCTGTAGTTCATGTCCATGGGACATACATATAAGTTCTTTGGCTACTCCATTTCCTATACTGTACTTTACATCCTCATGGCTATTCTGTAACTACCTATTTGTATTTCTTAATCCACTCACCTCTTCACCCATTCCACCACACCTCGCTCCCATTTGGCAACCATCGAAAACCTCTCTGTATCCATGATTCTGTTCCTATTCTGCTTGTTTGCTTAGTTTGTTTTTTAGATTCAGTTGTTGATAGTTGTGAATTTGTTGTTATTTTAATGTTCATTGTTTTGATCTTTTTCTTATTTAGTTCTCTTTAACATTTCACATAATAATGGCTTGGTGATGATGAACTCCTTTATAGTTTTACCTTGTCTGGGAAGCACTTTATCTGCCCTTCAATTCTAAATGATAGCTTTACTAGATAGAGTAATCTTGGTTGTAGGTCCTTGCTTTTCATCACTTTAATACTTCTTGCCAGTCCCTTCTTGCCTGCAAAGTTTCTTTTGAGAAATCAGCTGATAGTCTTATAGGCACCCCTTTGTAGGTAACTCACTGCTTTTCTCTTGCTGCTTTTAAGATTCTCTCTTTATCTTGAAACTTTGGCATTTTAATTATTATGTGTCTTGGTGTGGTCTTCTTTGAGTCTATCTTGTTTGGGACTCTCTGTGCTTCCTGGACTTGTATGTCTGTTTATTTCACAAATTAGGGAGGTTTTTTTCATTTTTTTTTCAAGTAAGCTTTCAATTTCTTGTTCTTCCTCTTCTTCTGTCATCCCTATGATTGGGATGTTGGTACTTTTGGAGATGTCCCAGAGGTTCCATATTCTGTCCTCATTTTTTTTGAATTGCTTTTTCTTCTTGCTATTCTGATTGAATGCTTCTTTTCTTCCTTATGTTTGAAATTGTTGATTTGACTCTCGACTTCATCCCCTCCTCTTGTTTCCCTGTAGATTTTTCTTTATTTTACTTAATGCAGCCTTCAGTTCTACCTGGGTCTTTTTTATGCTATTGCAGTACTCAAAGATTTCTGATAACTAGTGTTTTGAACTCTGATAGGTTGCTTATCCATTTCATTTAGTTCTTTTCCTGGAGTTTTGTTCTGTTCTTTCATTTGAGCCATATATCTTTGTCTCCTCAATTTGGCAGCCTCCCTGTGTTTGTTTCTGTTTATTAGCTAGAGCTGCTTTGACTCCCTTAGTAGTGTGGCCTATTGTAGAAAAGGCACCTGTAAATTGTGTGGGGCAGAGCCTAAGGTCATTGTTTGGGCAGCACAGCCCGTTTCACCACTTCGTTGATCTGTGTTGGGGAGGGCTCAGAGAGGGGACAGTGCCACTGCCTGGACTCTGAAGATCACCTAGGAAGAAGCTGTTTCCTGGTATTCACCCTGTTGCCAGTCACTTCACTTTCCCCCGTTGTCCTGTAACCCACTTGTGCCCTCTCACCTGTGGCCCTGGTGCTTAATCCCAGAGTGGGTGGGTCTGCATTAGTTCTAAGTTCATTGTGGTCCCTTTAAGAGGAGTCTCTTGAGAATCCTGCAGTTTCTTCTGCTGCCCCCATCCCTGCTGGTTTTTATAGCCAGAAGTTACGGGGACTTACTTTCCTGGTGCTGGAACCTTGGGCTGGGTTTTCTGGTCTGGGGCTGGGATCGCTTGTTCCCAAGGTATCCCTCCCAATTTTTATCCACCACACATGAATGTGGGACTGTCCATTTCGCTGCCTCCGCATGCCCCTCCACGTCTCTGCCCCTCCTGCTCCTCTGGATGAATGTGGCTTCTTTAAATCCTTGGTTGTCGGACTTCCACACAGCTTGATTTTCTGTCTTACCTGGATGACATTTTTTAGTATTCTAGTTGTAATTTTTGCTGTTGTTGAGCGCAGAAGGCGAAGCGTGTTTACCTATGCCTCCATTTTGACCAGAAGTCCCGAGGCTTTTGTCACTCAGTGTGATGTTTTTTAGATTTACCCATGTTGTGTGTATGAATAATTATTTTCCTTTATTGCTGGATAATATTCCATTGTGAGAAAAATGGCACTGTTTATATAGTCTCTTATTGATGGTTACCTGGGTTCTCCGTTTTTTGTTACTTTGAACATTCTTGTACTAGTCTTTTTGTGGACATATGTTTTTATTTGTCTTGAGTAAATTTATAGGAATGGAGTTACTGGACTGTAAAGTAGGTATATATTTAGTTTTCTAAGAAGCTGTCAGGCAAACTAATTTTTAAAATATAACAAATTAGCTCATTCTAAAAATCATCCTGTGACAAAGCAGAGCCATTCCCACGATTAGAATGTGTGCACAGGGTTTCTGGTATCATGCAGACTACAATTGGCAGGGCTGGTTTCCCTCTGACATTTGGTAGTGCATATTGCCCTGAGATTTAAACCATTTCCTGTTCATCCATATTGAGATTAGACCTTCATCGTAGAACCAGTTTTTAAAATCCTCAATTCGTAGAGTGGTGTGGGAAGTGACGAAGAGGCAATGTGGGTGTCAGTAAATCAGGTGTGATAGGGTGGTTGAGAAGTTTCACAACAAAACGGTTGTGTGTGCCTGGGGGGAGGAGGATGTTGGGGGTTAGAAAGATACCTGTGGGTTCCTCTCAACTGCCACCACCACCTGCAGGAATTTTAATTTACTTTTTTTTGGTAAGAGTTATTTTTAAGTTAGTTCAGAGGTTGTCTTGCGTACTAAAATGGATCTCCAGAGAGCCTCATCATTCTGTTTAACAACTGCATAGTATTCTATTTTGTGTCTATGCCATGATTTATTTAATCATGTTTACTTCTCCTATTGATAAACATTTAGGTTATTTCCAGTATTTTTTACTGAGAAACAATGCTGCATTGAATAACCTTGTACATAGGTCACTTTTAACATATGGCTATATCTGTAAAATTCTCAAGTGGAATTGTGTCAAAGGGTTTGTGCTTTTGTAATTCTGATAAATATTTGCAGATCTTATGAAGCTATCTGTTTCCTCAAATCTTTGCCAGTGTAGTGCTGTTCAAATTTCTTTAATTTGATTCTGTATGATAGTTGAAATATGGTATCATTGTATAGCTTTAATATGGCTTTCTCTGAGTATGGGGGAGGTGTTGAGCATCTTTTCATATACTTAAGAGAAATATTTGGTTTTCTGTGAATTGTCTGTTTCATGCTTTTTTGCCCATTTTTCTTTGGGTTCTTGGTTCTCTTTTTAGTAATCTGATCTGCAGGACTTCTTTATATATTAGGGAAATTAGTCCTTTGTAAATGAGTTGGAAACATTTTTAAAGAGCTCATTTTAAAAAAAATATGGAGGTAGTTGTTTTAGTGGAATGGTGGTAAAAGAAGCCAGATTGCCATAGATACGACTCTTTCTAGAAATTTGGCTGTAAAATGAAGCAGAGAGAATGCTAGCTGGAGGATTGATGCAGATTCAGAGAAATTATTTTTTGTGTGTGAGAAATTCTTGTGTTTAAATGCTGTTATGAAAGGGAGGAATTAAACCTAGGATGAGGTGGTATAAGATCTACAGGATAAGGTTCCTAATAGACTTGGAAAGAACTGCTGAGGAGGAAATTTGTAAGTATGGTGACTGGGAATTAAGGGTGTCCCAGTCCAATGGCTTCTATTTTCTCTGAAGTGAAGGCAAGGCCAGGAGCCAGGGGTGTAGGAGGAGATGGTTGGGGAGAAGAGGTGCTTCTTTGAAATCACTGCTATGGACAATTGGTGAGAGAGATGAGTAAGGAAATACAGAAAGGTTGCAGAAGATTTTCAGAGTTCCATTGAGGCAGAAATAGTGGTAGCAACTTTATGGGTGGTTTGATTTTCTTAAGCAGCATTTGGCACAGACCAAGCATGGCATTATTTCAGATTGGGTTGGGGGTGAGTTCCCTCATGTAAATAAAATAGAAAAATGTAGCTAAGGAATTTAGGGTTATTAGCAAGGGAGTGATTGAACTAACAGCGAATTTTCTTGCTTGGGTAGAGAGGAAAATAAAGACAGGGTAGAGATATTGGAAAGAAAATTAGAGAGGGGTTCAAGGGACCAAAAACCTGGTGAGGTCAGAGAACAGGTGTAGTAGACGTAATAGAGAGCTGCTAGAATAAAGGAGTGTGGTTGGAGAGTGGAATGGTAAGATTCAGTAAGGGAGCTTATCCTGATCATGATGGAGCCTAGAGTGAGCCATTGTCGTAAGTGCCCCAAGTGGACTAGAGGAATAAGGTTGCTGGAGTTGAGGAAGTCCAGGAACTCAGAGGCTGGCTCAGATGTGAACTGTAGTGGCTGTTGTCTGTGAGGATGTTGAACAGCCTCCTAGAAGTATATCAGGACTTGGGGATGGAAAGAAAACTGTGAGCTACATTGTAGTAACAAGAGAGTACCAGCAGTCATTAGGCAAAAAAGCCCTCAGTAACAGGGACTGTGAGAGCAGGCTCCAGGAAAAACGATTTGCATAAAGCATCCATGAAGAGTAAGGAAACTTCTTCCCTACTTCCTGACATGCAGATCTGGGTTGCTTGGAATAGAAAGACATGGAGATAAAAGGAAGACAAGTAAGCCTGGGTTTGGTTGCAGTTTAGTTTGGAGGTCAGGAAGTGACAGGAATTTGTATGCTCTGGGAAGAGTTAGGGCTTTATTATGGTTTTTCTAATTGTGGTGTATACAGTATTCCCTCACTTATCGAGGGTATTATGTTCTAGATCCCCCCACGATAGGTGAAAATCTGCGAGGTAGGAACCTTACATTTATTTTAGTATTTATATATATTTCTTAAGGTTTTATAAACCCTTCTCACACACTTATAAACTGTTTCAAGTCCTTTATTAACGTTTCCCACTCCCTTATTAACCTTTTCCACACTTTTATAAACACAACTTACATTCTTAAACATATTCTACACTCTTAAACCTGTGTAACTTTAACAACATACGTATACAGTACCACAAAATCCCGCGATATAGTGAAAAATCCACAATAAATAATTAAATATAATATTTTTAAAAATCCCGCGATACAGTGAGGCTGTGATAAGTGAACCGCGATATAGAGAGGGACTACTGTACTGTAAAATTTTATATGGGTACTCACCAGTGAAGTATACTACAACTTGAATGATGAAAATGATGAATTAGCTGTGCAGTACTGATCACGATGAAGGTGATGAAGATGAGATGAATGTACTGCACAGCAAAGAGGAGCATTATAGCTCTTCTAAAGGCACCACTTCATCAGGCACTTCTTCAGGTGGTGCAGTAGTATCTTCGGCCTCGTCTGTAACTTCTACTTCTGCTAAAGGCATAGGCGTAACCAACCTCTTCGTTCAAGTGATGAACATAGTTATGGGGAGTTGCTGGCGCTGCTTCATCTTCTGATTGAGAATGTTTTTGTAAACTGACATGGCACTGTCGATTGAATTTGCAAACTGCAACAAACGAACCATGTGGGGGTCCCATTCTTCAGCCACTCGTTGAAGTTCTTTGGCCATTCTGACCATGGTTGCAAGACGATCAGGTGTTAGGCCAACCTCCTCCTCTTCTTCAACTCATTGTTCGTCTTGTTCCTCATCCTCTTCACTTGCTTAGTCAGCTCCTCCAGGTCTTCATCTGCCAACGGTTCAGAATGCACATCGATCAGGGTATTTGCATCTTCAGTAGTCATGTCACTGAAGCCCTCTCCTCCCAGTATTTTTGCCAGCTTCATGGCCTTATCCACTGCAGAGTGATGGATTTCATCAGGAGAGAATCCCTTGTAATCATGGACCAGTTCTGGCCACAATTTTTTCCAGCTGGCATTAAAAGTCTCACTCTTCATCTCCTTTATGACCTTTTGAATATTTTGGAGACATGATGCAATTGTGTACTCACACCAGTACGCCTTTAGCGAGAAGTCTTCATCTGAGTCCATAGCTTTAACGAGGTTTTGCAGGGCTTTTTGGGTGTAGAGTGCCTTAAAAGTGCGAATAATGCCTTGATCCATTGGCTGAATGAGCGATGTGGTGTTCGGGGGCAAGAAGCCTATCTGGATGCCATCATATGTCAGGTCAACAGCATGGCCTCCAGCATTGCCCATTATCAGAAGCACTTTGAAATCAAGGCCTTTCTCTGCCAGATAAACCTTAACCTCCGGGATAAAACATTGATGAAACCAATGTTGTGAGGAATTCCGTGATCCAAGCCTTAGGGTTGTGCATCCAGTACACAGGCAACACATTCTCATTTTTGTTTTTTAGGGCCCTTGGGTTCTTGGACTTATAAATAAGCCCTGGCTTTATCATAAAGCCCGCAGCATTCCCACGCATGATTAAAGCTACCCTATCTTTTTGGGCCTTGAAACCAGGGGCTTTTACTTCTTCCTTCATAATGAAAGTGCGAGGCGGCATCTATTTCCGGAATAAGCCCGTTTCATCCATGTTGAGAACTTGTTCAGGCTTATAGCCTCCTTCCTCGATGATGTCTTTGAACGTGTTGTTCACGCACTCCTCGGCTCCGGCTTTATCCTCAGAGGCAGCCTCTCCATGCATAGAAATGCTGTTGAGTCCAAAGCGTTTCTGAAATTTGTCAAACCAGCCCTTGCTGGCACTGAATGGGGTTGGTCTGGTTGGAGAAGCACTCAAAGGTCCTGCTTCAGCGTCGTCATCGTCGTCCTCTTCTTAATTCTCATCACTGTCATGATCATCCCTTTTTGCTGCTAAACGATCATACAGTTGCTTGGCCTTCGTCCGGATGGTGTTTGTATCCAGCGAGATATTCTTTTTTCTGCAATCATTTATCTACACAGCTAATGCAGACTCCATCTTCACAATAATCTTACTGTGGGAAGTAACCACCCTCTTTGCTGTTTTGTTGAAAGTCACTGATGCCGTAGACCTGATATTCTTCTCATCCTTTATGTAGCAAACCGTAGACTCGTTGATCCCGTAATGGCAACCAACAGACGCATAGCTTCTCCCTTCCTTCAACATGTTGAGAAGTTCCACCTTCTCTTTTATGGTAAGCATCTTCCTCTGGCACTTGGGTTCACTGCCAGAATCCTTAGAAGATCCAGACGTTTGGGTGGCCTTGTAGGGCTTGCAATAAATTCAGTCTTTAAGGAAAATTTCACAAAACGCAACACCGCAGAGCAAAACTACACACAGTGATCAGAGGTAGGAGTGAAGTGGACAAGGTGAGATGCTGACCATATGCACACAGTGTGGGACAGCAGACAGACTGATGCTACAGTTACTGAGCCAATCAGCACCTAGGATACACAAGACAATGCTCTGGTTAGTCGCCTTCCATCAATCAGCCAATCGTGTGTCGTGTACAGTCTCACGTAGGGAAACAAGCTTGAGCGTACATCTCGTTTTCAGTGTGAGGTATGTGTTTGTCCACAAAAAAAAAAATACATACTGTAAACAGTGTGCAATATATTATTTCAATTTAATATTCTTTTAATGTTAGAATCATTTATTATATATTTTTATATTTTTTTTGAAAAATTTTAGGCAAAAATCATTAAAATCATAAATACGCATATAAATACATATACAGTACCGCAAAATCCCACGATATAGCAAAAAATCTGCGATAAATAATTAAATATATTTTTTAAAATCTCGTGATAAGTGAGGCTGTGATAAGTGAACCACGATATAGAGACGGACTACTGTATACCTTTTTAGTGACATGGCTCTTAAAATTCTGATATACCTCTCATTCCCTAGTTTATGCATACAAATCCTCTCTCCCTCCTGCCATCCACTATGTGTTCTTTTACCTTGCATTCTTTCATTTGAGGTATGCCTTTCTTGTGCAGTTCCTTCTTTTAGTTTTGCTTTTTACATTCATGCTGTAGTGAAATCTATTTTCTTTTTAACTTAATTTTATTAATTATTTTTATTTGTAAAAATGCCATACTTTTTATTTTTAAAAACTTAAAAAATAAAAAGTGCAATATAAAGAAAATAAAAATCATAATGTGCTATACCAAAATGTTTATTGATTTTTCTTCCAGTCTTACTATCATGAACATTCATATCATGAATATTCATGTACATTCACAAATTTAGTTGAAACCATATGGTATATTCGCTTTTGATCTGGCTTTTTTAAGCTTAAATGAAGAACTTGCTCCATTTTCTTAAATTATTTGAATACAGCATTTTGAATTGCAACAATATATATTGAATATCAACATAATATTTATTTCATCTTCTACTTTCCCACTTAATGAATATCTCTATCATTTTAGTCTGAGTTTCAAATTATGTATATTTACTTCGGAATTGCTAGAACCTTAAAAATGGATGAGAAAACAAGGTGGACACCTTTAAGATTTTTGTATAATCTTTCTGGAAAGGAGTTTGTTAGTGTAGGCTAATTGCCATTCCCACCAGTATTTGTGTTCTTTTCAAGGGACTCTTACCAGTGTGGGGGAGGATGAAACTTTCCTCTAATTTCCAAGTTCTGTCAGTTGGTGTAACACATTGACGTGAGACATATTAACGAGAAAATAACCAAGTTTAGTTACATGTGCATGTATAGGAAACCTATATACATGAGAGAGTCAGAGACCGCACAAATACAAGGTTCAAAGACAGAAAGAGAAAATGAGGTATATATGACATCCTGAGCTAAGGGTGAGGTAAGATGCATTGAGGCTTCAGAAAGGAGGAGGTTATTGATAAGTAGGTGTTCAGTAATTAGTAGTTTGCCTTATCATTACAGATAGTTTTTCCCCACCCCCCTTTTTGGTGCTAACTCTTTATTATGGGCAAGGCCCCTAATTTAAATACTTAAGAGAGAGGCAAAAATTTCTGGTGAGCTTGTAGGGTCTTGATTGCCTTCACCTCAAAATAATTCACATGCCAGAGTGGCACAATTTGGGGAGTCCTCCTCTGAACCCCTACACCAACATTGAATATTTCATATGATCTTTTCTGATTTGGAAAGTAAAAATGTTATCTCATTCCTTTTTAAAAAGATTTTTATAGAGAGGGAAAGGGAGAGAGAAAGGGAGAGAAACATTGATGTACAAGAGGACTATCAATCGGTTGCCCCTCTCATGCCCCCAGCTGGGGACCTCGCCCACACCCAGGGATGTGTCCGGATCCCAAATTGAACCCGCCACCCTGAGCTACACCAGTCAGGGCTCATATTCTTTTGATTAGTGGGGATGGTCAGCACTTTTTCATTTATTTCTTTAGCTGTTTGTTTTTGTTCTGGTAGTTATATTTAGGTTTTCAGGTTTTTCAGAATTGGGGTTTTAATATTTTTCATATTGATATGAGTTCTTATTTTAATTCTCTCTCTTATTTGTACCCCTGTTTATTTCTTTTTTTTAAGACTATTTTTTAGATTAGTCTTAGGTTCATAGCAAAATTGAGCAGAAATTATAGAGTTGCCAAATACTCTGCCCTAAACATGCACAACCTCCCCCACTGTTGACATACTGCACCACAGTGGTTCATTTATTACAATCGGTAAACCTATATTTTGACATATCATTGTCAGCCAAAGTCCATAGTTTGCATTAGGGTTCATTTTTGGTGTACATTCTTTGGGTTTGGACAAATATATAATGACATGTATCCACCATTGTATCATCATACAGAATGATTTGACTGCCCTTAAAATCCTTTGTGTTCTACTTATTCATTCTCTTCCTCCTCCCTAACTCCTCAACCACTGACCTTTTTATGTCTCCATAGTTTCACCTTCCCAAGAGTATTATACAATATGTAGCTTTTTCAGATTGGTTTCTTTAACTTAGTAATATGCATATTGATTTTGCTATGTCTCTTCATGGCTTGATAGCTTTTTTTTTAAGCTCTCAATAATATTTCATTGTCTGGATGTCCCACAGTTTATTTATCCAGTCACGTACTGAAGGACATCTTGGTTGCTTCCAAGTTTGACAATTATGAATAAAGCTGGTTATGAACATCTGTGTCCAGGTTTTTGTGTGGACGTAAGTTTTCACCTCTCTTGAGTAAATGGAGTATGGCAAGGATAACAATTGCTGGATCATATGTTAAGAGTATGTTTAGTTTTATGAGAAATCACCAAACTATCTTCCACAGTATCTATATCACTGTGTATTTCCACTAGCAATGCATGAGAGTTCCTGTTGCTGCCCATCCTCACCAGGATTTGGTGTTGTCAGTGTTTTGGATCTTGGCCACTCTGATAGGTGTGTAGTGGTACCTCATTGTTTAATTTGCAATTCCCTAATGACATATGTTGTTGAACAGCTTTGCATATGCATACATACTTGCCAACTTGCCATCAGTATTCCTTTCTTCCTTCCTTTTGATTTTAGAGAGAGAGGAAGGGAGGGAGAAAAAGAGGGAGAGAAACATCAATGTGAAAGAGAAATATCGATTGATTGACTTTTATATGTACCCCGCCTGGGGACGGAACCCACAACCCAGGCATGTGCCCTGATGGGGAATCGAACTGGTAACTTTTCGGTTTGTAGGACGATGCTCAACTAACTGAGCCACACTGCCAGGACTTCTTTGATGGGGTGCCTTTTCAGACCTTTTGACCATTTTAAAATCGGGTTAATAGTTTTATTATTATTAAGTCTTAAGAGTTCTTTGTGTATTTTGGATAACAATCCTTTAGCAAATGCGTCTTTTCAAATATTTTCTTTGCGTCTATGGCTTCTCATTCTCATGACGTTGTCTTGCAGAGCAGAAGTTTAAATGTTAATGCAGTTCAGCTTATTGATTATTTCTTTCATGGATCATGCCCTTGTTGTTGTATCTACAAAGTCATCACTATACCTGGGGTCATCTAGATTTTTCTCCTATTTATCTTCTAGCTTTTATAGTTTCTGTGTTTACATTTAGATCTGTGATCCATTTTGAATTAATTTTTTTGTGAAGAGTGTAAGGTCTGTGTCTGTGTTGTTGTTGTTTTGATACTGAAGGACCAGTTGTTCCAGCACAGTTTATTGAAAAGACTGTCTTTGCTCCATTGTATTGCTTTTACTCTCCTTGTGAAAGATCAGTTGACTATATTTATATCAGTCTGTATCTGGGCTCTTTCTTATGCTCCACTGATCTATTTGTTCTTTCACCAGTACCACACTCTTGATTACCGTTGCCTTATAATAAGTCTTGAAGTAGAATAGTGTTACTTCTCCAATTTTGTTCTTCTTCAAATATTGAGTTGACTATTCTCAGTCTTTTGCATCTCTATTATAAACTTTAAGATAAGCTTGTCAATATCCACAAAATAACTTGCTGGAATTTTGATTGAGATTGCATTGAATCTATAGACCAGAATGGGAAGAACTGACATCTGACACACTGAATCTTCCTATCCATGAACATTATTTATAATTGATTTCTTTTACATTTAGAAGTTCTTTTTTTTTCTATTGTTAGCTATTCCATTTTTAATATTTGTGATTTCTTACATTGCCTTTATGTTTTCCTTCCTCATCCTGAGCTCACATAAATATTTATTTCCTTTTTAAAATGTGCTTTTAAGCATTTAATTCTTCAACTCAACTGGATTTTATTTTGGTACGTGGAATGAGGTAATGGTCTAACCCTCTTTCTCCAAATACATATTTTTCCTGAAACCATTTCCTATTGGTTTATCAAGAATAGATGCATATACATATATAATAATCAGCCTTCCAATCTGTTTCCTAATCCTGTGGAGGGAATTGTGTCCTTTCCCAGTTTTGGATTATGATCAGATGGGAAGAATGGGAATATGGTCAAATGTTATATGGCTGCACCTGCTGAACTCATTTCCTTGTTAGCCATAGCTGCTGGGTATATATGAACCACCTGCATGTCCCCACTCTTCCTCAGGAGAGGCATGCCCTGCTTCCCATGGAGAGTCACTACCATATTGAATTACCTTTAGGCTGTGAGGCCCATGAAGATAGGACCTATGAGTGTAGTGCTCCATAGTGGTTTCCCTAGCACCTAGCTCAGTGTAGAACACGAATCTAAATGGACAAATGAGCCACTGTTAGTGGTGGGAATGTGCTATGGCCCTTTGATATGGTTTGAGGTGGAAAAAGCTTGAGGACAGCTGTATAATGTCTGCTCCAAAGGGCAATACAGTCATGCAGTCACCTTATCTTTTCCATACTTCTCGTTCTGAAGATGCTAAAGCTTCACAGAGCAATCACCTGGAGAGCTTTTAAAAAGACAGCTACCCAACTCTCACCCCCAGAGATACAGTGTGGTATGAGGATTTTTTAAAGTTCTTTGGGTGATTCTAAAGTGAAGCCAAGGTTGAGAATCACTGTGCAAAACACTTTGTTTTTATCAAGTCTTATTTGTATTTATATGAAAATTCAATCAGGTAGTTGGGTTCCTGGGGAAATGTACATATCAGACTCCAAAAAAATTATTTGTCCTGTGTGCACATTTCAATAGCTGGGAAGATTTTTCCCAAAATACTGCTTTGGTGAGTAGTTTGGACTTAATTAGAATAATATAGAATCTTACCTAACATGGTGCTCTCTCTTCCAGGTCAGCATGGATTTCTGGATCGTTCTTGTTCTGCTTGGCAGTAGTCTGATACTTGTCAGTGCCAACAATGCAACCACAGGTAAATTGTCATTTAATAAGGCTGGTATTCAGAGTAAAATTTTGCTTTCACATTTAGTGACTCATAGTTGAAGATGTAGGTGATATTTAATTGAGAAAAAATACTTAGTTTTCCTTAAAAGTGATGGTAAAATAAATGTCTTTGGAAATCTCTTGAGTTATAGTGAATGCTCATCATTGAGATATATATCATACTACACGCTATTACATATACCATATACATACTACTTTAAGTAAATAAAAAGACGGTGTATTCTTTTGGAGTTGGTAGAAAGGATCCAGCACTAGATAAAGGGCATGTACATGTATGTGTGCGTGCGTACGTGCTCGTTCGTTTGTTCATTCTTTGTTTGATCTCCAAGTGTTTGAAATTTATTAATACTTGCTTTGTGCCTCAGAGCTTTTAAGCTATCACTTTTCATGTGATGTTTCCTTATTTTCTTGGTGTTTGTAGTTTCACCTACAAGATCTATTGAAGCGTCAGTAGCAGAGGCAGTAAAAGAAGAAACCAAAACTTCAAATCCTACTTCTTCAATAACTTTTTCTGTGACACCAACATTCAGCCCAAATCTAACTCTGGAATCTACCTATGTAACCACTGTCAATTCTTCAGATTCTGAAAATGGAACCACAAGAATAGCAAGCACCAGTTCTGTAGCTACTACAGTTTCACCAAATGGAACGTGGCTTCCAGACAACCAGTTCACAGATGCCAAAACAGAAGCTTGGGAGGGGAATTCCAGCACTGCAGCAACCACTCCAGAAACTTCCCCTCCTCCAGGTACTAGAGATGGTTTCTATTTATTCTTTCTTTTGCTCTCTGAGTTTATTCACCTTTATTATTTTTCTTTGTGTTTTCTGGCCATAATATTTCTTGAAATAAGTAAAATTGCCCAAATGAAGCAATGAAATCTAAATATAGGGAATTCTCAGGAATATCTGGTTAATATAAGGTTAAGAGGAAAGAAGAAAGATTCTGGGGAATACCCTGCTTTGCATGGGTTCCTGGTTAGATTGGAGAGGTTTAATCGTGTTTAAAGGTAGAGAAGAGGGTTGAAAATAGAAGAGAAAGAGGGAAGCTAATTGGTGAGGCAAGAGACAGAAGGTGCAAGTATACAGAAGCTAAGTAATAGCATTATCCCTGAAAAGGAAAGGATCTATGGAGACAATGGGAAAGAAAATGGATCTGGATATCCAAAATAATTCGATGTGGAGCTAGAGACCTGTGTCGAGGGTTGACTTTAGAGAGGCTCTCAGGGAAACAGTTGAGTTGCAATGCCAGTTTGTTCAGGGCTTCAGCCCAGCCCAAGCAAAGCCTATCAGCAGAGAGTTCTCAGAAAAAGAAATACAAGTGATACTTCCAGATATGAAAAGATACTCAACCTCACTCAGTAAAATGCAAAATAAAGCTATACTGAGATGCTAGTCTTCACTTGACAGATTTAAGTTTGATATTTTACTGCATTGAAGAGAGTACAGAAAAACAGGCACTGATACACTGCTTATGGAAATATATTTTCCAGTGGAGGGAAATCTGGCAATATTCATCAGTTTACAAATGCACCCTTAAAATAATTTACCCTACTAATATTGTCATATATGCTTGAAATGACAAATTGTATTGTTTGTAAGAGTACTTTGAAAACAACCTTAATGTACACTGATAAGGAAGACTGGATAAATACTTTAAGGTATATCTATACAATGAAGCAGCGCTTTACTATAATATGGGACAAGTATAATAGGTTAAGTGAAAAAAAGGAATGTGCAGACATGTACAAAATATACTTATTTTATTATAAGTAGAAGAAAAAATATAAGTATGTGCTTGCTTATTTTAAAAAGAAAAATGAAAACTCAAAGCCAAGTTCAATAGGAAAGAAAAATAAGGAAAATTAAAGCATTAATTCAGGATATGTCCAATATCCAAATAATAAAATTTTGGAAGAGGAGAACATAGAAACTGGAAAAGAGAAATAGAAAACTAACCAAAGAAAAAGGCAATTATAAATCCAGAAAAAGATAGTACGAGAAAAGGAAAATAAGCCTATTATATCTATACCTCAGCAGGTAATAATATTACAGTCTTAATAATATAAAACATTAAATACTGATTTAATAAAAAATTATGATATAACAATTATGGAAGAATTGGTAAGTGGTGGTGATGAGTAAAATGTGTGGTTTCAGACTCTGACATCCTGATGTATAATAAATGTTTATTTGAACAGAAATTACCAGTGAAATGCAGTTTCAGTCTCTGAGACATGAAATGTTTTAACTGTTTAGAATGTTAGGCTTTTCTGGCTCATTTATAGAAGCCTTTTAATGTTAGGGAAATGAGCCCTTTGCCTACTTGTGATAAAGCTGCAAGTATTTCCCCCGAGTTGGTCATCTAGCTTTTCTGCATTGCAGAAACTATTATTAGCAATTTTTTAATTTTTTTTAATTAAAAAATTTATCAGCTTGTTTCAGCTAAATGTTTTTTAGGTATTAGATTATATCTAGGAAGGCTTTTCTGACTCCAATATTATCAAATAAATTTCCTTATATTTTCTTCTAGACTTTTATAGTTTTTTGTGTGTGTGTTGCATATGCATGTGCATGCATGTGTGTGCTGAAATCTTTTATCCATCTGGAATTTATTCCAATGTAAAGCGTGAGCTATGGATTTGTTTTTCCCAAATAATTAACTACTTGTCTCAATATCCTTTCATGAATAATTATTTTTTCCTCACTGGCTCCAGTGCCACCTCTATCATATATTGAATTCTGATATGTATTTAGGTTCCCATATGTATCTTAGTTCTATTTCTTGGCATATGTATTTTCTTTTAATCTTTTTCTCTGTCCATGTACAAAATCCCACTGTTTTAAAACTTGTAACTCTATAAAATACTTAATATCTGATAAGGTGAGTCATCCCTTATTAATCTTATTTTTCAGAATTTGGCTAGCAATTTTTGATTATTTTTCTTTATGAATATTAGAATAAACTTGTACAGCAGGAAAAAGTTTTTACCGATCATGTGAAATAGATTAACAGAGCAATTGACATCTTTTAAGTCTTTCTATCCAAGCATGCAGTGTAATCTATTTGCTGGTCTTATTTTATATTACTTGGGGGCAAGTTTTTTCCACTGACATTGCACATGTTTTGTTCAGCTTATTTCTAATATTTTGAAGGTCTTTTTGCTTTGTTCTTTTAGGTTGGTTTTTTTTTTTTTTGCTAGTATAAATGGAGTACTACTTTTTTTTTTAATTCAGATATAATTGGTTTGTAACATTGTTTTAGTTTTAAGTATATTTAGGCTATTGCTTTTTATAGGTATGTTTTATATTGGTCATCTTAATACATTCCTTAGTATTTGACATAATTTTCTTCAATTATCATAAGCCTTTTAAATCATCTCATCTGCAAATAATCTATTCCTAATTTTTAGATCTCTTTTTTTCCTTCTGATTAAATAAAATGGCAGATACCTCCAGAACAAAGTTAGGAAGCAAAAGCAGACAGCCTTGTCCTTGTACCTGACTCTAAAGGGGATACTCTTAATCGTTTTCCATTAAACATGGTACTCACTCTTGGGTTGAGACAAACATATTTATCATGTTCAGTATTTGTCACTTTATTCCTGTTTTAAAGAGCATATATGTCAAGAATGGGTGTTAAATTTTGCCAATTGCCTGTTCAACATCAATGAACAAGATCAGTATGACTTGTTTTATGATATTCTCTGATGAATCATATTAACAGATTTACTGTTTTTGAACTGTTTACATTCCTGCAAAAACAACTGTATTTTGTTGTGTTGTATTTTCCTTTAATGAACTGTTGCAATTTGTTAGATAATTATTTTATTTTGGATTTTTTTGTTGAGATTCATAAATTATTTCTAAATGAATTTGTTCTGTGCATTTCCTTTGTATTTGTGCTACATTTTGGTAAATTTTAGTTGCCACTGTTTTGTTTTGCTTCATGGAAAGAATTGAGTTTACCTAGAAAACTATGCACTTCATTCATGTTTTCAAAATTATTTGAATGGGTTTGAGGAAAAGTCAGTTCTTACATAGCTATAAATATTTATTTTATATATTTATGTTTTTTTTTTTTGTTTAGGTTGGCTGACCATTTATCTGTTTCATGATTCATTGCTTTTTTTCCCCCCGAAGAACCTGCTATTGTATATTTATTACTTCTGTCTTTTTCACTTTTTATTTTATTGATTTGTTTTTATTTTTCCTGCTTTTCTTAGATTTATTTTGTGCTTTTTCAGTCTTCCTGAATTGAATGCTTAACTTGTTTGTTTTTATTCTTCCCAGTTAATATATTTAATGCTATGAATTATTTATAAACATAGCTTTAGCCATATCCTATAAGTATTCCTTTAGGTACTTGTATTAGTTAGGGTGCAGTCTAAGCTACTCTGACAAAGACACAGCAAAATTCAGTGACTCAAATTAAGACAGAAGTGTCTTTTTCTCCCCTATCCACATTCCAGAGGTAGACAGAGGCTTTGCCTCATGTAGAACCAAGTTCCTGATTGCTTGTGGCTCTATCATCCCAACAAAATTTTTCTCATCTGTTTGGTTAAAGATGGCTTTCATCATTGGGTTCTGGTTTCAGCCCCTGGGAAGGGTGAACAGAGGCAATGGGGACTTTTTTTTTTTTAAACAAGGGATATGACCAGAAGTTGCCCTCATCTCTTTTGCTCACATCCTATTGGCTTGAATTCTTCATATGACTACTACACAGCACAAACGAGTCTCAGAAATGTAGTCTCTAGCTAGACAGCTTTGTGCTCAGCTAAAAACAAAAACAAAAACAGGGGTTCTGTACCAAAGACAAGATAAAAGAAGAGACTGATATTGGGAGAGAGTTGGTGGATTTTGCCACAAGACTAATTTTATTTTCATTTTTTACATGTTTTGTAATTTGGTTTTGTTTTTAATTTTCAAGTGTTTCTTTGTTAACTTCTAGTTTTATTGTATTATAAAATAATATCTATATTTCTATTGCAGGGAATTAATAAGGGCTTGTGGATATTCCATAAGCCTTTGAAAAGGTTATTTTCTGTTAGTGTATAGAGTTTGGTCTATATCAATTAGATTTTATTGCCTGTTATCATTTAGGTCTTTCATATCCTTAATTATATGCTGTGGCATTTTAATGACCTAAAAGACATAAAGACCTCTTGATACCATTGTCTGTATTTCTCTATATATTATTTTACTTTTTATGACTATTGATGCTGCATTGTTTTTATATTCATGGAGGACAAACCACTGATTAAAGTTTAGTGAATCTGGGCAATCTTGTTTCCCAGTTGGAGGGTGCCTCATTCTAGCTCCAACACTACAAAAATGAAAGTATCTGTATTCCTAGGGTTTATTTCATCTTACTTTAGATTGATAGTAATGTTTTTCTTTAATTTGAGTGAATGTTTCTATTTTTCACTTGTTACACAGGTAATTCTGACTCGAAGGACAGAAGAGGTGAGCCACTCACCTTATGTCTGACCCTCTTACAGTGTATATTATGTCATGTTTCCTCTGTGGTAACCTTGTCCATCTGTGACTGTTACATATGTTTACTTTCCCTCAAGTTGTTTTTACATTAACCTCAGAAAAGAGTAACAGAAACAAGTACTCATTATGTTTTTAAATGTAGATTACAGACTCTAAAAGCTATAATGCATTTTAACAAGTAATAAAACAACTGTATTTTACTTTATCATGTCATCTTGTTAATATTACCCTTTGGTGACATTAGGCCATAATTTATACTCCATAGTTAATCACTAATTTTTAGGCCATAGTTACCTTGAAACAACCTCTACCTTTGTGTTGTTTTACCCTACTCTATAAAATGTTGACCCTTTGTCACTTCATATGGATTTTCAGCCCTTTAGTGTAAAGTCCCTATTAGTGGAGATGCTGCGTCAGTGGTCTAAGCAGTACTACCAAATCCCTGATCACAAGAGAACAAAGTATATGGGTTCATATCTGTAGACATGGCATGTTTTGCGTAGGATAATACTAAAGCTACAAAGAGCATAAGAGAAAGAGAAATCCTCCAGAAGTCTTAAGAAATGAGAATTGCATTTGAGTTTAGAAAATGTTAATCTGTGATCCTATCTTTGTCATCATGATTTCCTATTTTTATCAAATCAGACTTTTTGAGGTGAGGTGTTTTTTTCTGATTCCATTATTTAACCATGCCTATATATTTTTCTGCATGATTAAGTAATGGAACATTTGAAGGCTTATGAAGTCCCATTAAGTAGGGAGCATTTGAATCAGAAAAGTAGTTACTCTAACCCTTTATGTGTTGTCTCTGCCACTGTATTTGGTGAAAAATAGTGTGGTGTTTTCATATTGTGTACAGAGTTCCCCCATTTTCCAGCTCTTGTTTTCCTAAATGTAGGAACTAGTTTAGATTAATACAGTATCTTGGCGATTTTTACTCTCTTATCAGATTCTAACTATTAAATGTAGAAGTGTATAGATTTGTGTTGGAACGGATAATTATAGTCTCTCCCTAAAACTGCTCTTCTAATCAATCTTACAACAAAGTCAAAAGACAAAGTTGTAGGCTTCAAGATTAAACATAAGATCTGTGATACCTTCTATTTAGTGTTTATTTTCTTAATATTCAGCCTTTCTCTTACCCCAGATATATCCGTGTTTTGTCTAGTTAACTGATATAGATTTGAATAGTTTCAATATTGTGATTAAGAAGAAATAAAATTACATTAATTATCAAGGTCATTGCTAATTGTGACATAATACTAATATAATAAACCTCCTTTTAAATTAAAAAATAATTTTGTGTAATTACCTTTGACCAAACAGGAAAATGAAGAGGCATACATATTCTCAGAAGTCTCTAATATGTACTGATGAGTTTACCAGAGCAGATCTTGTAGTATTGCTGTAAGAAATTTTTTTATTGCAGAAACTTCCTTTTTCTGTTAAAAAAAATTTTTTTTTCTTTTTTATTTTTAGAGAGTGGGGAAGGGGGAAGAAATAGAGGGAGAGAAACATCAGTGTGTGAGAGAAACATCAACCGGTTGCCTCTCTCATGTGCCTCCAATTGGGGACTGTCGTGGACATACGTGTATGCTCTGACGGGAAATTGAACCTGTGACCTTTTGCTCCATGAGACAGTGCTCAGCCTGGTAGTATTGTTGTAAATTTTGATGTAAAGTTCGATTTTAAAGGCAAATGCTTTTTAGGAAACAAGGCAATTGTTTTGAAATATTTACATTATAATGGGTTTGCTGAGCAAGTTGTTTCTATGCAGATTCAGTTAAGGATTATAAGTTTTTATGCACTGGCCTTTGTGATGCTTTTGAACAGCAATATCTGGGGAAGGAGGGGAGTGAGGGACAGAAACATCCATGTGAGAGAAACATCGATTAGTTGCCTCTCCTACACACCCCGACTGGAGAAACCTGCAACGTACGCATGTGCGCTGGCCGGGTATTGAACCTGCGAGCTTTCATTTTATGGGAGGATGCTCCAACCAACTGAGTCACACTGGCCAGGGCATGGCTGTTGTTTTAATTGTCAAAGTAGAAAGGGAAAAAAAAGAGAGGAAGGGAGGTGGGCAGCTTTACTTCCTTTCTTCTGAAGTCCAAGAAACTGATATTTTCCCATGTGTATTTTTTTAAAAATGTATTCCAAATTATTTTGGAATGCATTGGTAGAACCAGCTTTTGTTCTAATTGTGATTAAAATATATATAATATAAAATTTGCTGTTTTAAATGTACAGTTAGCGGCGTTCACTTTGCTGTGCAACCATCGCCAAGCATTCATCTCCAGAGTTTTTCTATCATCCCAAACTGAAACTCTGTGACCCATTTAAACACTAATCCCTTTTCTCCTCCTAGCCCCTGATAATTATCATTCTGCTTTCAGTCTTTATGAATTTTACTATTCTAGGTACCTAATTTAAATGGAACCATTTTGTTACCAGTTTTTCTTTCAAAGTGTTTTACTGTTGTTAACTTTGATAATTTGTGTAATATATAGTAATCCATAAAACCACTTCTGGCATTATCTACCAAATACCTCTTCACCATGAGGTCAGTGGTCATGAGTATACTCCCTAGCTGTTATTTAGTCTTCACATAGTTTTACATCTCAATTTTATTAGTTTTGTTCTAGGGGAAACAAACTGAGACAGAGATTTGCATGCAGCAAGCTTATTGGGGAGTATTTTCTCTGTATGGCACCTGTGAAGCAGTAAAGGCAGTAGTAGTATTGGGTAGAGGGAGGAAATAAAATGTCATACAGTCAGAGCAAAGGCAGCAAAGGCCTCAGCCAGTCCCAAAGGAAGCTCTGGAGCTGGAATTGGCAGTTGGGGGAGGTTCTTCCCCTGGACCAGGCTACTGGTTAGGCCAAGGGCAGTTCCTAGGGAAGGACTTGGCTGAGAGCCTTTAGCAGCTAATCCTCCCAACAGCTGGGGGAATAGGTTCTTTGTTCCTCAAGGAGAATCTGTAACATCTACTACTATTCCCGTGAAGTTTGAGCAAGATAGTGATGCATTCTCCCATTCATAAATAGAGATTTTCCCATCTAAGAAAATGTTACTTAATGATTTTGATATATGTATGCAGGCTGGGGAGTGAGTGTCATAGTGGAATATTGGGAGAGGCAGTGTATGCAGTGGTTAAAAAAAGCATGGATTTTGGAGCTAAGCCACCTGAGTTTGTGTGTTGTTGACTCTAGCACTTACTAGCAGGGTGAGATAGGTGTTTTAATTTCCCTGAGCCTCATTTAACCATTTGCAAAATAGGATAGGAACAGAATTCTCTTTATAAGGTTGTTGTGAGGAATGAAGTAACACTAAGTGCTTGGCCTAGTGCTGGGTTGGCACATAGCAGTTGCTCAGCAAGTGTTGCAATTGCATTGCTACCTACTACCATCACCCCCTCAGTTACTGTTACTATTAGAAGGGGGACTAAGGAGATCAGGAATCTTAGTCATCCATTCAGAACTCAAAGAAACAAGGACACTCCTAGGGTCTCTGGAGGCTGGTGTGCAAGGCACCTCCCAAGGCAGGGTCATCTAGCAACCAACCATACCACCACAATGGTGGATGTTAACTAATTCTCTGCCCCACACATTTTAAACAAAACCCCATAAGCCTTTTTATTTTAATAGTTTTTTTTTAATAATAGGATTTTTACATGAAGACCTTATAACTGATATTTATTACATAGCAAGAACACTGGATAAAGCTGTTAACCATACTTTAAATTAATTTGGGTGTACATTAAGTCCTCGCTTAACATTATCAATAGGTTCTGCAACGTATAACAAAACTTAAGTTCTAGACATCTCATCAGTGCTATAATGAAATGACATTGAATGAAACAGTGTTATTCGGGGACCTGCTATAATCTTTTCTGTAACTCTTTTTAAAATCTGGAAATAGTATTCTCCTAATATTTGTGAAGGAGTCCTTGAGCTACAGAGTTCTAGAACCGGACAGGATAAACATTCTATGAATCCCAGAGGCTCCATAAAGTTTCTTAGCTATCTGATCAGATCACCTGCTCCCCCTGGCTTTTTCCTTCAATACTTTGCTAGAGTTGCAGTCTAGAATGGGGCTGACATTCTTGGTTAAAGAGGTGTTTTTGGATTATCATAGTAAGTGACATATTATTATTGTGACCTCCATTTATGATGGCTTTCTGTAAAAACACCTTTAGTAATATATTTATTCAGCACTTGTTGGATGCTGTGGATTCCAGAAAGAGAAATGTCTCATGGAAGAAACATGTGAACACCAGGAATCAAAAAGCTCACTCAGCTACATGCTATTGGATATACCACATAAGGTGCTGTGAGAGTGCTTAAAAGACTTATTATTGTACCTGGAAAGTGAGAATGAGGCATGAAAGTGAGCTTTATGCAGTTTAAATTAATATAGTAACTGAGGAAAATGAGGCTGCACCAAACAGGATAAAAGCAAGAAGACATGAAAGAGCAAGTTATGTGTTTGAGCAGCAGTGCACAGCTGATGTGCACGAGGTGGGGAGTAGCCAGAGGTGGTCCCAGCAGAATGGGGTTGGTGGTACATTGAGCTCAGGAGTCAGGGCATCTTCTGGTGACAGTAAGGAAGGAAGTGACATGGTCAGGTTTTTTTATTGTTGTTTTCTTTTTTTAAGAAATATAACTCCAGAGGACTTAGTAGAAATTAAGGCTTCTAAATGGTAATTTGGCCTAAGCCAACAGTGATTGGGCTCAGCCCAGTGGTTTGGGCTTTTATGGCAACCTGGTAGCTTTTTCTGTTTTTAGAGCCAATAGCAAATAAGTTGATAAATACTTCTACCAAAAAGTGTGGAGACAAGACAAATAAATGGGCCTTGGCATAAGGCTAGAGGAGTATGGGTTTTATTTCACTGATTATTTTTATAGTTGACTAAGGTGTGTCTAAGTCCTTAGGTGACTCACCTATCTACTTATGAGCCCTTAGAATAATGTGACCCTTTGTTTTCTTGGAAAGGGGGTATAGCAAATATACACCTGTGGGAGAGGGGGCAGCAGGGACTGGACCAGTATCCCTGCCTTGCCTGCAACCAACCTGCACCTGCAAAGCTGTGTCTCCAGAGGACCTAGACCAGACAAGCCTGAGCATGATGAGAGGATGAGTCTGTCCAGCTTGGGAGGAGCCCTAGAAGGGTGACTTGATCCATATAGGGAGCTGTAAGTTCTCCTGTTTTCTTAATAGATCTAAGTCTCCTTCCCTCACAGAGGTCTGTCTGTGTTGTCTTTAACTATATCAAAAACGTGGGAGTTCCCTGGCCAGGTTGCTCAGTTGGTTGGAGTGTTCTCCCGTGTACCAGGAGGTTGTGGGATCTAGCCACAGTCAGGGGACATACCTAGATTGCAGGTTCAATTCCTGGTCGGGTAGCATGGAGGAGGCAACCAATTGATGTTTCCCTCTCCCTACCTATCTCTCTTCTCCTCCCCCTTCGTCTCTCTCTAAAAATCAATAAACATGTCCTCAGGTGAGGATTTTTAAAAATGTGTGGATGTAATTCAGATCCCAAGATGTAAAATATGATTTTTATGATAGAGGAGTGTTCTGGCCTGAAAGCTTGTAAGAATTAGTTGTTGGTCCTTTAGTTTATGAATAGCCTGAAAAGTACTGCAACTGTGTGGTCTTGCTTTAGATTTGCAGATGTGTGATATGGGCAAGTTAATCTCTCTTCAGTTTTCCTTATCCATAAAACTTATCGGTTTTAGAATAATTGAATGATATAATATGTGTGATCCTTTGATCTATACCTGCTACATAGTGCTTAAACATTAATAATTTTTATTAATTTCTAAGTTATCTGACTGACTGTTCTTGTCATATTGCTTATGGTTTCCTTCCTGATGCTTGATCCATTCATTCAGGACTTTTTCTGACCGCCCCATCTTACATCACAGAACACCTACCCCCATTCTCTCTGTTGCCATGCCTTATTGTTTTTCTTCATAGCACTTATCACAACCTGTATTATATATTTCTTTAGTTATCTGTTGTCCTATCTCCTCTACTAATATAAGCTTCCCAAGGATAAAGAATTTTTATTTGTTCACTACCATATTCTTAGGACCTGCCTGCCACAGCTGTCACTCAAGATAGAGTTATTGAAAGATATCAGGGGGTGGTATTGAATCCATGCCCTCAAGAAGTTTGTAATTTAATAGTCATAAAATCAATTGCCTTAATTCAGTGTTACAAGTTGTATCAGAGTAGGTATGTAGTATTATGGACATAAAAGAAAGAAGCAGTTACCAAAAAAGTGATATTTGAGTGGAATCATGTACGAGGAGTAATAGTAATAACATTCTAGATCAGGGGTAGCAAACTTTCTCTACCAAGGGCCAGATGATAAATAATTTTCAATTTTTCAACCGTACTATCTCTGCCACATCTACTCAACTGTAGTGCAAAAGCAGCTATAGACAGTATGTAAATGGATGAACATGGCTGTGCTCCAATAGAATTTTATTTATACAAACAAGTGGTGGCCTGAAACACCAATTCAAAAGGATATATGTACCCCTATGTTCATAGCAGGGTTATTTACAGTAGTCAAGATATAGAAGTAGCCTAAGTGCCCATCAGTAGATGAGTGGATTAAAAAAAAGCAACTGTGGAATATTTACACAATGGAGTATGTACTACATAGCAGTAAAAACAAAGGAACTCACCTTGTGATAGCATGGATGGACCTAGAGAATAAGCCAGTCAGTGAAAGACAAATGCCATATGAGCTCACTTATATGTGGAATCTAATGAGCAAAGTAGAATCAGAGGCATAGAAACGTGGAACAGACTGACAGCTGTAAGAGGGGATGGAAGAGGTGGGGACTGGTTGAAATAAGGTGAAAGTATTAGCCAAAGAATGTATTTGCATGATCCATGGACATAGACAACAGAGTGGGCACTACCTGAGGGAGTGGAGGGAGTGAGGGCGGGAAAAGGAGGAAAAACTGGGACAACTGTAATAGCATAAACAATAAAATATAGTTGTAAAGGGGGAAAAAAAACAAGCAGTGGGCTACATTTAGGATGTATTTCCTCTGTTTTAGACAGAGACCTGCCTGAGCCTAGGAAGCTGGAGTATGTGAGCTTCTGGATGCCAAGGCCAAATCTTTTCCTATCAGGCACTTTGCAAATGCTGCTGCTGCCTTTTATTTTTATTTTTTTATTTTTTTATTTTATTTATTTTTAGAGAGAGGGAAAGGGAGAGAAACAGAGAGAGAGAGAGAGCGCAACATTGTTGTGTGAGAGAAACATTGTTAAAAGTTGCCTCTCCCATGCCCCCAACATGGGACCTGGCCTGCAGCCCAGGCATGTGCCCTGACCAGGAATTGAACCGGCCACCTTTTGGTTTGCAGGCTGGCACTCAGTCCATTGACCTACATCAGCCAGGGCTGTTGCTTCTTTTAAATCTTACATTGACTGTAAAGGATGAAGAAGTATTTGCATTTCATGAAGCATTCCTTTTTAAAGCTGAAAATAATACATTGTGTGTGTATACCATATTTTACTTATTTATTCATCCATCAATGGAAAATTGGTTGCTTCTACATTTTAGCTGTTGTGACTAATGCTGCTATGAACATGGGTGTCCAAATATCTCTTCAAGACCCTGCGTTTTAAAAAATTGTTTTTATTTTGTAGAGAGAGGGGAAGGGAGGGAGAAAGAGAGGGAGAGAAACATCAATTAGTTGCCTTCCATACGTGCCCTGACCACAGGGACTGAACTTGCAACCTTGGTGTGTACCAGACATGTGCTCTGACCAGGAATCACACCAGCAGTCTAGGTTTGTGGGATGACACTCAACCAACTGAGCCACATTGGCCAGGGTTTTAAGACCCTGCTTTTAATTCTTTAGGGCATATACCCAGAAGTGGAATTGCTGGATCATGTGGTAATTTTATTTTTATTTTTTTGTGTACCATTTTACATGTCCACCAACAGTGCACAAGGGTTCTAATTCTGCCATATTCTGGCCAACACCTGTTATTTTTTATTTATTTTTTTTATAGTAGCCATGTATTTATCCTTCACTTCAACATTACCACTATACGCCAGTTATTTTCTGGTTATTTATTTATTTATTATAGTAGCCATCCTGACAGGTGTGAGATTGCTCCTTGTTTTATAGTGGCTTTAAAAAAAAATAGTGCTCTTTTGCACAAATTGCAATACACTTTTAAAGACTTATTTATTTATTTTTGTATTACCTCTTCTTCCCAGGACTACCATTGCTGTTCTTGGTTTTTGTGACGGTCACCTGTAGGGCTGTGGTTAAGCTTTGCTCTGGAGCATTGACTGGACTGGATTGTGCTCACAGTAGGTGTCCCTTCAGGAGGAACAGGAACATATCCTAAACTAGGGGTTCAGTCATGGTTTAGGGAGTTGGACACAGCTATCCTCTAGGCAGAACTACCTTTCTCCTTTCTCTTTCTTCATCTCTTGCAGCTTCCTAGAATTATATCTGTCTTCAGGGCCCACCTGGGAAACCCTCTGTGGATTTAGTGTACCTAGCCGTCATGTGAAATGTATAGATCCTCTCCGGATGTCAATCCTAACCAAACCAGACAAACAAAAAGTGTATGAGACAACCAGGGATATTTGAAAAGTAACAATATTAGATTATATTAAGGAATTTGTGTTGCTTTTTAGTGGGATAATGGTGTTCTGATTATGTTAAGAATTAGTATCTCTTAGTGATAAATACTAAAGTAATTACAGTTGCTATGATATGTCTCAGATTTGCTTTAAAATAATCCAGTGGGATGGATATGGAACAGTGGTTTTCAACTCGGGGTAGTTTTCCCCCAGAGGACAATTGGCAATGTCTAGAGATGATTTTTGATCATCACAGTTGGTTTCCCCCTTCATCTAGTAGGTAGAGGCCAAGTATATTCTTAAACATCTTAACATTGCCCATGTCAGCCCCCCACAACAGAGAATTATCTGTTCCAAAATTTCATTAGTGTAAGTTTGAGAAACCCTGCTATAGATTTTTAAAACTGGCATGTAGTGGTAATGTTTCTGAAGTGAAGGATGAGTACATAGTGATTTATTGTAGTGTTCATTTTACTCTTGTGTAAGTTTGACAGTTTCCCATAATAAAAAAGTTTTAAAATATGTATACAGCAAATATATATATATGTATATATATGTGTGTGTGTGTGTGTGTGTGTGTGTATACATATATATATATAAATAAAATTTTCTTTTAAAAAGAATCAGCTCTCTGACAACTTCCCCATCCCCCACTCTCGACAGAGCTATTTTTCAGGCTGAGTCTGGATGGAACACCACTGCTTGTTACTCAGCCTGTGGGTGTACTGATTCTGCTCTGGCAAACCTTTGGTTAAATACCGTCCTCCTACACCAGTGCTCACTTTCATCCCCACTCCCGGTTGACTCTGAGCTTGAGGTGTTTCCAGACCCAGACGATTAGAACCAATACTTGCCTTTCCAGATGTAGGTTCTTCAACTCTGATAGCTCTCTTCAGCATCCAGTCACATCTGTTTAGTCTTCTACAAACCCCTCAAAGTTTTTGGTTTACTAGCACCATCCTTTGCTGCCTTCCCAAAATGCTTTTAGTTTATTAGTATGTTTATATTTCTTCTATTATTTCAGTGTCTTTTTGGGAAGAGCAATAAATAAAATTATTGATTCAGCTGACCATCTTGAGCTAGGTGTTTTAAATTCTTTTAATACTTGCTATACAGCCCTCTGTGATTGGCATTTAATAAAGACATTTAGTGTTATATCAGTCATTAATTCATTTATTCATTCACTCATTGTAGTCCAGTACTTACTGCCAACTATGGGTGAAGTTTTCTGCTAGGTTTTAGGTATATGGTGAGAAACAAAGCAAGTATGTAATGCTTGTCCTTGTAGAATTTATGGTATAAAGAAGGTGCGCTCATCAACTGAACTCAAATAAATATGTAATTACAAAGTGTGAGAGGTAATAACAGAATATCAAGGGAAATAACAGAGTGCTCTGTGAGAATAATAAAATCCTAGCTAACATTGACTGAGTACATAATATGAGGTCTCTCCAGAAGGTATCCAGCCATGTAATATGCAAAATAGACATTTATTGCAGAAGATACAAGGTACGAGAAACATTATACATAGGACAATGACACCTCACTCCCCTTTAAAGTAGACGCCTTGGGACCTCACACAGTTCTCCTAGTCCGCCATCAGCAGCCCCGTTGTATTTTCCTGAATCTCATTGACAGTCTGAAATCTCTTCCCTTTTAGAGATGATTTAAGTTTTGGAAAAGGCCATATGTTGCAGGGTGCCAAATCTGGGCTGTAGGGGTGCTGAGTCACCTGGGTGATTTGATGTTTCACCAGAAAATTCTGCACGAGGTGTGATGCATGAGCAGGCGCATTATCATAATGAAGCTGCCAATCACCAGTTGCCCATAGCTGCAGCCTTCTGAATCATCCGAATAGTGTCCATAGAGGAATGTTCAAGCGTAACACAAAATTTGACGCAGATTCATTGCTCTACTTGCTCAGTCATTTTTGGATGTGATGGCCACACAGTACACATGCTCACTCAGTGGCATCTACCATCCCCACTGACTTGTACAGTGAAGTCATCATTGTTCACACATGTGCATTCCAGTCCATTCTCCTTGGCTGCCAGGTTACATTGATGTTTCCCAAACCGTTCTTGTTATATTAACAGCTGGACTTTTTTCCAGACAGACCTCGTCATATGTGCTAGTTACTGTGCCAAGAACTTTACATGGATAATTTCATTTAATCTGCAGAATAACTAATTTTAGAGGAAAGGAAACAAAGATTTAGGATCATAATTTAGTATTAGGAAGCAGAAAAGGTCTCTCTAGGAAAAGTAATACTTAAAATGAGAACTAGGTGACTAGGAGTTAGCTGGGCAAAGCATGGAAGAAGGCAGTGTAAAAGCAGAAGAAATCACACATTCACAGGCCTAAGGAAGGAATGAACTCAGCATGGAAGGATGCCAGTGGCTGAAGTTTAGTGAGCAAGGAAAGAGTGGCAGGAGATAAGAGTAAGCAAGGTCTAAATGGGGGGAGGTTGTTACAGACCAGGGTAAGGATATTAGATTTCCTTCTAAAGGCTTGGGAAACCATCCAAAGGTTTTACATGTGAAAGGAACACGATCTGATTTGCTTTCTTAGAGATCACTCTGCTTGCTTTGCAGGGGACAGAGGTTTGCTGTGATCCAGAGGAGAGAAGATAGAGATTTAGACAATAGTGATGGCAACAGGAGGGGGAAAAAAAGCAAACAAATTTGAGGCATTCATTTCAGTCTGAAAACATATTACTTGCATCTGGGTTGGATATAGAAGATAAGCATGAGGAAGAAATCAAGGGGAGTTGTACATTTCTTACTTGAACAGGATGGATGTATGTTAGTGCTAGCTTACCGAATGGTAAGGGAAACATTTTAGGCAGAAAGTTTGTATTGCCTGTGAAATTTAAAGCATGCAGCCTCAGAAGAGGTCTAACCGAGCAATGCACATGTGGGAATTGCTAGCAAAACATTTCTGCTTACAGTCATCTGATCAGAAAAGCTACATAGAGTATAGAGAAGAGTACCAAGGACAGAGCCCTAAGGAAACCAGACATTTAAAGATCTGGTGTTGGAAGAGCAACTAGCAAAGGAAATGTGGTGGAACAGCCAAGAGATAGAAGGAAAATCAGAAGAATGCTTTGTTTGGAAACGAAGAGAGAAAAGTCCTTTAAAGAGAAGGGAGTAATCAGCCAGTTTGAATGCTCGTTTTAAGATGAGAGGTATTCACCAGGATGTCATCAACAAAGAAGCATGGTATATCTCCTATCTCTTAAAAAAGAGACTTGAAACCCACATCTCCTTCCCCCATGCTGCTCCTTTTCTCTGTATTCCTTAAAATTCACTTTCACTTCCCTGTCTTTTTCTAATCTGTCAGTAGTATGTGATTGAGCTGATAACTCCCTCCTTGAAAAACAATTCTTGCATCCATAAGCCCATAGTCTGCTAGATTACTTCCCACTTCATGGCAGCCATTTATGAGTCATTTAGCTAGCTGAACTTTTAAAACAATGTAAATCCAGTTATTTCTCTCCCTTTTCAAAACCTTCCAGTCACATAGTGTTTCTCATCACATTCAGAATTAAATCCACACTCATTACCATAGTCTCCAAACCACTAAGTCTTTTGGCCCCTGCCTACCTCTCCAGCCCCATTTTACCAAAATCAGCTTTCGTGTTATTTCTTGAACCTACCAAGCTTGGACTAGATGCTTGCTGTTCTGTGCCTTGAAAGCTCTTTGCCCGCTCTTTGCATGGTTCACGTCACATTATGTAGACCTCCTAACCACTTTACACCTTCCCAGGCTCCCCCAAAATAGCCAACCAGTGCCCATTCTAACCTGTCACTCCCTAATCTTCTACCATTCTTTTCCTTTTTAAAAAAAATTAATGATTTATTTATTTTTTAAAATTATGGTTTGCATTAAATATTATTTTGTATTAGTTTCAGGTGTATAACACAGTGGTCAGATACCCTTAGAGTTCACAAAGTGCTCCCCCAGTATTTCCAGTATCCACCTGTCACCATACATAGTTACTAAAATATTAACTATATTCCCTAGACTGTAAAGTACTTTATATCCTCATGACTGTTTTACAACTACTAATTTGTACTTCTTAATCCCTCACCTTGACCTTTTTATCCAGTCCCCACCCCCCACAACCATCAATCTGTTATCTGTATCTATGAGTCTGTTTCTATGTTATTTATTTTACTCTTTAAAGTCCACATGTAAGTGAAATAATATGATATTTGTCCTTCTCTGACATATTTCACTTAGCATAATACCCTCTAGTTCCATCCACACTGTCAGAAATAGTAAGATTACATTTTTTTTTTTTTTTATGACCAAGTAAAATTCCATTGTAGGGAGGGGGGTCACTGGGTGGAGGGGAACAAAGGGAAAAGAATTGGAACAACTGTAACAGCATAATCAATACAGCATATTAAAAAAAAATTCCATAATATATGTGTACCACCACATTTTTATCCACTCATCTGTTGATGGACACTTGTGTTGCTTTCATATCTTGGCTATTGTAAATAATGCTGCAATGAAATAGGGGTGCATATATTTTGAATTAGTGTTTGGGGTTTCTTCAGCTAAGTACCCAGAAGTAGAATGCTGGGTCATAAAGCAGGTCTATTTTTAATTTTTTTGAGGACCCTCCATACTGTTTCCATAGTGGTTGCACCAATCCGCATTCCCACCTGTAGTGCACGAGGGTTCCCTTTTCTCCAGATCCTCACCAACATTTGTTCAGCATCATTTCAGTCATTTCACCTAAGGTCCTGTCTTTCACATGATCAAACCAGGAAAGATGTGAATTTCATTGTCATTAACATTCAGCAACCAGCAAAAAATTCTGTGAGCTAGAATGGGTGTTAGCCATTCTAACAGGTGTGAGGTAATAACTCTGTGGTTTTAATTTGCATTTCTCTGGTGTTGGTGACACTGAGCATCTTTTCATATGTCTATTGGCCATGTGTATGTCCTCTTTGGAGAAATGTCTATTCAGGTTCTTGGCCCATTTTTGAATTGGATTTTTTTTTTTTTTTTTTTTGGTGTTCAGTTATATGAGTTCTTTATAAATGTTGGATATTAATGCTTTATTGGATTTATCATTGACGAATATCTTCTCCCATTTGGTAGGTTGTCTTTGTGTTTTGTTGATGGTTTCCTTTGCTGTGCAAAAAACCTTTTTAGTTTGATGTAGTCCCATTTGTGTGTGTGTGTGTATGTGTGTGTGTGTGTGTTTGTTTGTTTTCCTTGTCTGAGGAGACATATCAGAAAAATATTGCTAGGATATTTTACTGCCTATGTTTTCTTCTACAAGTTTTATGGTTTAGAATCTTACATTTAATTCTTCAATCCATTTTGAGTTTATTGTTGTATATGGTGTAAGAAGTGGTCTAGTTTCTTTTTTTTTTGCATGATACCTGTCCAATTTTTCCAACACCATTTACTGAATAGACTATTTTTACCCTATTATATGTTCTTGCCTCCTTTGTCAAATATTCGTTGATCATATAGATGTGATTTTATTTCTGGGCTCTCCATTCTGTTCCATTTATGTGTCTGTTTTTTGCTAGTACCATGCTGTTTTAATGACTATAACTTTGTAGTATAGTTTGATATCAGGTAGTATGACACCTCCAACTTTGTTCTTCTTTCTTAAGATTGCTGTGGCTATTTGGGATCTTTTATGTTTACATAAAAATTTTTGGATTATTTGTTCTGGTTCTGTGAAATACACCGTTGGTATTTTGATAGGAATTGCATTGAATCTATAGATTGCTTTGGGGAGTGTGGACATTTTAATGATGTTAATTCTTCCTATCCATGAGCACAATATATGCTTCCATTTACTTGTACAATATCTACTTTAATCTCTTCAGTGTCTTCCCCTTTTCTGAATACTGGTCTTTTACCTCCTTGGTTAAATTTATTCCTAGGTATTTTATTTTGCTTGATGCAGTTGTCAATGTGATTGTTTTCTTAGTTTTTCTTTTTCTTTTTTTAAATTCTGCTTCCATTTATTTATTTTTAGAGAGAGGGAGAGAAATATCAATGTGTGGTTGCCTCTCCCACACCCCAACTGGGGACCTGGCCAACAACCCAGGCACGTGCCCTGACTGGGAATCGAAGCAGTGACCCTTTGGTTCACAGGCCAGCCCTCAATCCACTGAGCCACACTGGCCAGGGCTGTTTTCTTAGTTTTTCTTTCTGATAGTTCACTATTGGGGTGTAAAAATGCAACCAATTTCTAAATACTTATTTTGTATCCTGCTACTTTACTGAACTCATCAGTTCTAGTCGTTTTTTGGTGGAATCTTTTGGGTTCTCTATCTACATTATCATGTCATCTGCAAATAATGACAGTTTTGCCTCTTTATTTTCAATTTAGATGTATTTATCTTTAAGTATATTTTATTGATTATGCTATTACAGTTGTCCTAATTTTTTCCCCTTTGCCCCCTCTGCCCAGTACCTCCATTCCCTTCAGCAGTTCCCCCCCACCCCTTAGTTCAGGTTCATAGGTCATGCATGTAAGTTCTTTGGCTTCTCCATTTACGTTACTATTCTTAACATCCCCCTGTCTGTTTTGTACCTACCAGTTATGCTTCTTGATCCCTGCACCTTTTTCCCCATTCTCCCCCTTCTCCCACCCCACTAATAACCCTCCATATGATCTCCATATCAATAGTTCTGTTCTTGTTTTAGTTGTTTGCTTAGTTTGTTTTGTTTTTCAGATTCAGTTGTTGATAGTTGTGTTTGTTGTCACTTTACTATTCATAGTTTTGATCCTCTTCTTTTTCTTGAATAAGTCCCTTTGACGTTTCATATAACAAGGCCTTGGTGATGATGAACTCCTTTAGTTTTACCTTGTCTGGGAAGCACTATCTGCCTTTCCATTCTAAATGATACTTTGTTGGATAGAGTAATCTAAGTTGTAGGTCCTTGCTTTTTCATCACTTTGAATATTTCTTGCCAGTCTCTTCTTGCCTGCAAAGTTTCTTTTGAGAAATTAGCTGATAGTTTTATGGGAACTCCTTTGAAGATAACTATCTTCTTTTCTCTTGCTTCTTTTAAGATTCTCTCTTTATCTTTAACCTTGCTTTTTAATTATGATATGTTTTGGTGTGGTCCTCTTTGGGTCAACTTGTTTGGGACTCTGTGTTCCTGGACTTGTATGTCTGTTTCCTTTGCCAGATTAGGAAAGTTTTCCTTCATTATTTTTTCAAATAAGTTTTCAGTTTCTTGTTCTTCCTCTTCTCCTTCTGGCATCCCTATGATTCAGATGATGGCACATTTGGAGATGTCCCAGAATCTTATTATATTTTTTCTTTTTTTGAATTCTTGTTTCTTCATTCTGTAATGGTTGACTGTTTTGTTTTGTTTTTGTTTTGTTTTTATGTTCCAATTCATTGATTTGAAACCTGGCTTTCTTCTTTTCACTATTGGTTCCATTGAATTTTTCTTCATTTCACTTTATGTAGCCTTCATTTCTTCCATTATGCTTTTGCCATACTCAGTCATTTCTCCAAGTATCCTTATCACCAGTGTTTTGAACTCTGCATCTGATAGGTTGACTTTTTTTTTTTTTTTTTTTTGCTCAGTTCTTTTTCTGGAGTTTTGATCTGTTCTTTCATTTGGGCCATACTTTTTTGTCTCCTCAACTTGACAGCCTCCCTGTGTTTGCTTCTGTATATTAGGTAGAGCTGCCATGCATGTTACACTGTAATGGGCAGACCTTAGCTATTGTTAAGTGCAGGGTGATCCATTTCACCACTTTGTGGCGCTGTATGTGGGGGAAGGGTCATCGAGGGAACAGTGCCGCTTGCTTGACATTCGTCCCTTTTCCAGTCACTTCCCCCAATTTCTGTATGTGAGTGGCACTCCTCAAGCTGTTGCCCTGGTGATGGTTCCCAGAATAGGTGTATTTGCATATAGTCTAGGACCGTGAGAGCCGTCTAAATGCACTCTCCTGAGAGGGAGGCAGTTTCTTCCACTGCCCCAACCCCCACTGATGTTCACAGCCAGAAGCTATGAGGCTTTATTTTCCTGGCATTGAAACTGTGAGTTGTGCAGTCTAGCCTGGGGCTGGGATCACTCCTCAGGTGCCCCTCGTGGCTTTTATCTGCCGCACATGAATGTGGAACCATTGGTTCCGCCAGCCACCACTGCTTCTCTTCCACCACACCGTGTCCTCTCCACCCCAGCTTTACCCCTCCTACTCATCTAGATGAATATTTCTTTAAATCTTTGGTTGTCGGATGTCCATACAGTTCAATTTTCTGGCAGTTCTGGTTGTTTTTTTGTTTTGAGGTAGTTGTAATCCATCTTAACGGTTGTGCAAGGAGGCGAAATGTGTCTATCTGTTGCCTCCATCTTGGCTGGAACTCAGTGTAGATGTATGTAATTTCTTCTTCTTTATCTGATTGCTGTGGCTACAAGTTCCAGTACTGTATTGCATAAGAGTGGTGAAAGTGGACAGCCCTGTCTTGTCCTGATCTTAAGGGAAACTTAGTTTTTCTTTGTTGAGTATGATGTCAGCTGTGGGTTTGTTATATCTGGCCTTTGTTATGTTGAGGTATGTTACCTCTATTCCCACTTTGCTGAGAGTTTTTCTCATAAATGGGTGCTGGCTTTTGCCAAATGCTTCTTCTGCATCTATTGATATTATCACATGATTTTTATCCTTTGTTTCGTTTATGTTGGTGTATCCCATCAATTGATTTACAGATATTGTACCAATCTTGTGTCCCAGGAATAGACCTTGCTTGATCATGGTGTATGCTCTTTTTTAATGTATTATGAATTTGGTTTGCTAACTCTTTGTTGAGAATTTTTGCATCTGTGTTTATCAGGAAATTGACCTATATATTTTTTTCTTTGTAGTGTCTTTATCTGGTTTTGGAATTAGGATAATCCTGGCCTTGTGAAATGAGCTTGGGAAGTCTTCCCTCCTTTTAAATTTTTTGGAATAGTCTGAGAAGGGTAGTTCATCTTTGAATGATTGGTAAAATTCACCTGTGAAGCCATCTGGTCCAGGACTTTTGTCTGTTGGGAGTTTTTTGATGTTGTCAGTTGTAGTTGACCTTCTCAGATTTTGTTTCTTAAGGTAGATCTGTAATGCCATGAATTTCCCTCTTGTGACTGATTTCTGTATGTCCCATAGACTTTGTTTTTATATTTCTTTCCTTTTATTTTTTATTTTTTAGATTTTATTAATTTATTTTCAGAGAGAGGGAAAGGGAGGGAGAAAGAGAGGAGAAGAAACATTGATATGAGAGAGAAACATCAGTTGGCTGCCTCTCGCCCACCCTCAATCAGGGACCTGGCCTGCAACCTAGGTATGTGCTGTGACTGGGAATTGAACCGGTGACCTTTTGGTTCACAGGCTGGCACTTAATCCCCTGAGCCACACCAGCCAGGGCTGTGTTTTTATGTTTTAATTTTCACTTATCTCAAGGTACTTTTGAATTTTTTTCCTTGATCTCATTGTTAACCCATTCATTGTTTAGTAATATGTTATTTAGCCCCCATATGCTTCTGTGTTTTTTAATTTTTTTTCCTTGGAATGGATTTCTAATTTCATACTATTATGATCAGAGAAGATGCTTGATATGATTTCAGTCTTAAATTTATTGAGACTTGCTTTGCATCCCAACATGTGGTCTATCCTGGGAAGTTTTTCATGTGCACTTGAAAAGAATATATATTCTGCTGCTTTGGGATGAAATGCTCTGAAAATATCAATTAAATCCATCTGATCTAGTGTGTCATTTAAGGCCACTCTTTTCTTGTTGATTTTCTATCTGAAATATCTATTCATTGATATCAATGGGGTGTTAAAATCCTCTACTATGACTGTTCTACTGTAGATCCCTCCCTTTATATCCATCAATATTTGCTTTATATATTTAGGTGCTCCTGTGTTACGTACATAAATGGTTACAAGGGTTATATGGTCTTGTTAGATTGATCCCTTCATCTTTAGGTAATGTTTTTCTTTGTCTCTTATTACAATCTTTGTTTTAAAGTCTAATTTGTCTAAAATAAGTATTGCTACCCCAGCTGCTTCTTTCATTTCAATTTTCCAACCTTTTATTTCCGGTCTGTGTGTATCTTTCAATCTGAGATGCATCTCTTGTAGACAGCATATACAGGGAGAGGCAAAAGTAGGTTTACAGTTGTTAGTATGAGCGTTTATTCTTATATTATTAGTTATTATTTTCCATACAGACAAGACCCTGTATATGGGTCTTGTTTTCTTATGCATTCAGCTACCCTTTGTCTTTTGATTGATGCATTTAATCCATTTACATTTAAAGTGACTACTGATAAGTACATATTTATTGCCGTTTTATTCTTTATAGTTATGTTCCTCTTTCTTTCTTTCTTTTTTAAATAGGATCCTTTAACATTTCTTGTAGTATAAGTTTGGTGGTAATGAACTTCTTTAGCTTTTCCTTGTCTGTAAAGCACTTTATTTCTCCTTCAATTTTAAATGATAGCCTTGCTGAGTAGAGTATTCTTAGTTGTAGGTCCTTGCTTTTTATCACTTTGAGTATTTCATGTCAGTCCCTTCTGGTGTAAAACATTTCTGTTGAGAAATCAGCTGACAGTCTTATGGGAGCTCCCTTGTAGTTCACCGTCTTTCTCTTGCTGCTTTTAAGATTCTCTCTTTGTCTTTAACCTTTGCCATTGAAATTATGATGAGTTTTGATGTGGGCCTTTTGGGTTCATCTTGTTTGGGACTCTGCCTTCCTGGACTTTTGTGTGTTTTTCTTTCACCAAGTTAGGGAAGTTTTTAGTCACTAAATTTAAATTTTTATTTATTTATTTTTAGAGAGAGGGGAAGGGAGGGAGGAAGAGGGAAAGAAACATCAACGTGTGTGGTTGCCTCTTGTGCATCCCCAGATGGGGACCTGGCCTGCAACCCAGGCATGCGCCCTGGCTGGGAATTGACTGGTGGCCCTTTGGGTCGCAGGCCAGCACACCAGCCAGGGCTAGTCATTAACTTTAAATAGGTTCTCAATATCTTGCTATTTTTCAACTCCTTCTGGTACCCCTATGATGCAGATATTCTAACACATGATTTTGTCCCAGAAATACCTTAAACAATCCTCATTTTTTTAAATTCTTTTTTTCTTTTGCTTCTCTGAGTGTTTTCTGCTACTTTGTCTTCCAACTCACTGATTCATTACTCTGCTTCGTCTAACCTGCTGTTGATTGCATCTAGTATAGTCTTCATTTCAGATATTGTATTCTTCATCTCACTGTTTTATACGGTTTCTCTGTTCTTTTATAATGCTTATATCTCTAAGTTTCAATTAGTTCATCCATACTTCCCCTAAGGTCCTACAGCATCTTTATACTCATTGTTTTTGAACTGTACACATTGTAGATTGCTCGTTTCCATTTCATTTAGTTATTCTGAAGATTTCTCCTGTTTTTTCATTTGGGGCATGCTTTTTGGTCTCCCCATTTTGTCTCTCTCTCTGTACTTGTTTCTGTGCATTAGGTAGATGTGCTGTGTCTCCCAGTCTTGGTATTGTGGCCTTATGTAGTAGGTGTCTTTTGGATCTCAGTGGTGCAGTCTCCCTGATTACCTGTGCTCGGCGCTCCAGAATGTCCCTTGTGTGGGTTATGTGAGCTGTCCTGTTGTGATTGAGTCTTGATTGCTTCTGGCATGTCCGTGGGTGGGGCTGACACTCAGGCTAGCTGATACAAGGATCAGTCCTAACGATAGTGTATGAGCTGTGTAGGAAGTCACCCCTGCAGGATCAGGTGCCTGCCAAGAGCTCCCTTTGGGTGTGCCACTTGTGGAGCCAATTGGGTTGTACTCTGATGTGGTGTGAAACCCACCACTAGGTGTATTGGTTCTGAGACCTCTTGAGAGGGACCCCAGTGCAGATCAATGTCAGGCACTTCCTGTGACTGGCCCTAGCCTACTCGTTTGGAACTACAGAGTGATCCACAGTTTGTGGTTGCTTCTACTGGGCCTGAGTGTGCATGGGAGGATCCAAGCTGCATACCAAGTCTGGCTTCCACCAGCCCCAAGTCTGGGGGCAGGTCAGCAAAAGGCCCAAGGCACCCTGAGATCCACTGCCAGCTGCTTGTTAGGCAAGTTGTGTGAGGTAGGTTCTTAGTCACCAGGTAGGGGTGAGTAGTGTTCACCAGGTTGATAAAAATTCAGACTTGGCATCAGTGCTGGAGCTGAGGCTTAAGCAAAAGTCTCAGAGTACACCAAGGCCAACTGCCACCGTCTAGGGGAATGGTGACTTTTGTGGTGGGTCAGGGTCTCAGGGCGTCATCACACTGAGGCCAGCAGAGTTCATCAGGCTAAAACATACCAAAATTAAGCCATACGGAGGAAGGGGAGCTCTGCATGGCAAGGCCATAGGGAGTTGGGAGAGGGGGGATAGTGCATTCCCTTAGGCTGATGCTGTATGGAGAGGAGTACTTGACCCAAGAGAGATAGCATCTGTTGGTATTGTGGGTAAAGGAGTCATCATAGGAATTTTGGCAGCTGTTTCTTTAGTCTTCTTCCCAAAGCTGCACAACACTCTGAGCTGCCTTTCCTTTGCTGGAGCTCAGGTTGAGTACCCGCGAATGAAATTTTGTGTACCTGGGTTTCTAGCATGTTCCTGTCTCTCCCTGGTGGACAGAATCCTCGCTTATTTTCACAAACAAATGCTGTATGGGCACCTCTTCTCAGCTCTGGCACTGAGATCCCTTGCTCCTCAGAGGGGACCTTTGCACCTGAGCCATCCCTTCAGATTATCAGCTAACATACCTGAGTGCAGGGCCAGCCCTTTTCCCATCTCTGCCTTTCTTACTAGTCTCAATGTGGCTTCTTCTGTAAATCCTTGTTTATAAGACTTCTGTTGAGCTAGTCTTTAGTTAGTTACTAAGGTTTATTGTTCTATACTTGTTCTATATTGTAACTTTAGTTTGATCCTGAGAGGAAATAAGTGTCCCTCTACCT